>NC_056730.1:50026217-50083717 GCF_019279795.1 Protopterus annectens | reverse complement strand
TGGTCTGTAGTCTGTGCACTTAGATAGATATGGGGTTCTGTTCTCAATGCAGTCAACTTGGTGTGTGTGTGTGTGTGTGTGTGTGTGTGTGTGTGTGTGTGTGTGTGTGTGTGTGTGTGTGTGTGTGCATGCGTGTGTGTGCGTGCGTGTGTGTGTGTGTGTGTGTGTGTGTGTGTGTGTGTGTGTGTGTGTGTGTGCGTAGATGAACTATCCTACAGTTACTTCTCCAATGGCATGGCTTGCCAGTATTGGGATATATGCACAAGCCTACACATCCATTTCATACAGCCCTCACAACCTCTTGTCTCCCACATGGCCTTCTGATGTCATCTGCTATAACTTCACCTGCACTCCTGTGTAAATCAGTCTTGTGTCATGGTGCTTGCATTATGTACTGTGTTCTATAGTCTGTGCACTTAGATACATAGGAGTTCTGTTCTTATTGCAGTCAATTTGGTGTGTGTGTGTGTGTGTGTGTGTGTGTGTGTGTGTGTGTGTGTGTGTGTGTGTGTGTGTGTGTGTGTGTGTGTGTGTGTGTGTGTGTGTGTGTGTGTGTGTGTGTGTGTGTGTGTGTGTGTGTGTGTGACTTTGTGTATGTGTCTTGTCAGTAGAGTAGATGTGCTATCCTACAGTTACTTCTCCAATGGCATGGCTTGCCAGTAGTTTGATATATGCACAAGCCTTCACATCCATTTCATGCAGCCCTCACAAGCTAGTGTCTTCCACATGACCTGCTTAGGTTCATAGGTTCATAGGTAGATACTAGGCTATCTGCCTGAGGGCATTTATAAGCCTAGCCAGAGTGTGTTGGCTTTCGCCGCCCCATTGATTAATTAACTGATCCTCTGTCAAGCAGAGCCAATGAAGTGATCCCAGGGGTGTATTTTCTGTTACCCATCCACTCGTCAAGGTTTCTCTTGAAGAGTCTTAGTGAGAGACTCTGCCTAATGTAGTTTCAAATTTTGTTCCAAAGCATGGGGAGTCTCTGTGACAGGAATCTATCCCTTCAGCATGTTCTATTTATTGTTGTGGTGAGGTTTAGCACACTAGAGCGTGTGACTCGCAGTGACTTGGATTTTTTTAGGTGGAGCATGTCCATCAGTTCTGAGTTGGACATGACTTTGTAAGTCAGGCAGAGATCACCTCTGAGTAAGCGATATGCCACTGAGTACAGCCGGATTTTTTTCAGTCGGGCTGCATAGGACATATGTTTGAGGCCAGTAATCCTCTTGGTGAGGTACTTTTGTGGTCTTTCCAGCTGTTGGAAGTGTCTTGTGAGGTACATCCCAAATAGGGCACTGTACTCCATGATGGGTCTAATGAGTGACGAGTAGAGGTGCACTATAACCTCTTTATTTCAAATGCGAACCCTTTAGTAATTAGATGGGCCACATAGCAGGATTTCATAACTACTTTGGCAATATGATTGTCAAAGGAGAGATTACTGTCTACCTGGGTCCTCAGATCTCTTATTACCTCTTCTGTTTTAAAGGGGCTGCCACCTATGTGGTAATTTGTGGGTGTTTTGTTTTTCCCAAATGGGATGACTATGCATTTTTTGGCATTTAGCTTGAGGACATGACTTTGACACCAGGTGTCCATCTCAGTAAGGCCCTTTTGTTGGATGTCCATGTCAGCCAGAGAGTCAATTATGGCTCCCAGTTTGCAGTCATCGGTGAACATGGTTAGCCATAGTCCTCCTGTGTTTGCCTGTACTTCTGAGAAGTATATGCCAAACAGTAGGGGTCCCAGGACCGAGCCTTGCAGGACACCACTTGTGACTGGTTTAGAGTCAGACCTGGAGCTCGCTATTCTTACTTGTGTGAGTTCTGTCTGTAAGCCAGTTGGCAACCCATCTCATGATGTAGGGGGTTTATGTTCAGGCTGGTGAGTTTTTCTGTAATACCCAAGTGAGGAATGGTGTTGAAAGACTTGGCGAGGTCAAGGTAGGGTATGTGACCCATCTTTCCCTCGTCTATGGCCTTGGTGATTGTCTTGAAGAAGTCAACCAGGTTTAGTAGGCATAATCTGCCCTTAACAAAGCCGAACTGGGTTGGGTCAAGTGTTTGGAGGTTCCCAATGTCTTTGTTAATGAGTTCCATGATGATGATGTGCTCCATAGCCTTGCAGACCAGGCTAGTCAGGCTTATGGGGCGATAGTTATCAGGGCCAGTTGTGGCCCCTGCTTTGTGGAGAGGAATAACTGTTGATGTGTGCCATTCTATGGGCATGTAGCCTGTGGAGAGGTTGAGGTTGAACAGCGTGATTAGGTGGGGGGTTAGTTCATGCAAGACGCAGCCTGGGACACCATCTGGTCTCACTTGACTCTGTGTTTTTGGCTTTTGAAAGGGCTGTTTTCACCTGTGTGTCTGTGATTTTTGGGACACTACACTTTTCCGGTATTGTTGTGGCCCTTTTGGGGGTGAGGGGGGGGGGTGAAGTTTGCACTGAATCTATCTGCCAGGATGTTGGCAATATCAGTAGATTCAGTATATTTTGTGTTATTTTGCACTAGTATAGTGCATATCTGCTAGTTGCCACTTAGATTCTTAACATAGCTAAAGAAGGTTTTGTGGTTATCTTTTGAATCCTTGACTATTTTTCTTTTGAAGTTAGCCTTGGATGATTTCATGAGGGACCTCAGTTTCTTACGGATACTGATCAGGGATGTCTTTTCTTCTTGAGATTTGCTTTTTTTCTGAACTAGGTTCCTCCTTCTATTGTATAGCCTGTTTATGACAGGGGTCCACCAAACTGGTTTCCTTCTCTTAGAGGAGTGAATCTTGGTTTTGCTAGGGATGGCACAATCCATGCATCCTTGTAGGTGCTCATAGAGTGCATTTGTACAGGTTTCTGCATCTTGGCTAGTGTTATCCTTTAGCATGGGGGCTGTGAAACTTACCACCTCTGTCTTAAGTAAGGCGAAGTTTGCTTTAGAAAAGTTTTTTACTGTGGTTTCCTTAGTTGCGGGGGGTGATGGGGTGTGGACATCCAGAGTGATTAGTTTATGGTCTGATCTAACCAGTGACGGGTTGACCTCCAGTGTGGAACACCTGTCGCCCATGTTGGTGATGACCAGGTCCAATATGTTTTCACCTCTGGTAGGGGAGTTTACCAGCTGATCCAGGGGGGCATTTGAGTTGATGAATTTCAGGAAGCTCTGGGCCTGGGAGTTTGTACTTGAGTAGTTTTCCCAGTGAATGGTAGGGTAATTGAAATTGCCCAATATCAGGGTGTTCGGTAGGACCTTCACGTTTTCCAGTGTCTCCAGAAAGGTGGAGTGGTGGTCCTGGGTCATGGAGGATGATCTGTAGCAGGGCAGAATTTGCACTGCAGATTTGCTCGATGTTAGATGCACATGGATGATCTCAGAGGTATCATGCTGTGCCACTAATCTGGAGGTGTAGGTATCCTTGATGAATATGGATACACCCTCTCCTTTTGTGTTTTGGTCCATGTTCTGTAGCCGAAACATGTGGTATGAGTTGTAGCCCGGTAGTGCTGTGGTGCTCTCTGGAGCCTTGAACCAGGTTTCAGTTACTGCACAGTTGTCAACGTTCTCCATACTGAGGAGTGCTTCCAGCATGTGCATTTTGAGATTTAAACTCCTGGCACTGAGTAGCATAACCCCCAGTTTTTTTATTAATTGTGTTGTTTCTGGAGGTGGGTTTGACTTTTGAGCCTTGCCTAAAAAAGGCACTATGGGGGTAGCAAGATCCTTGGCCAGTATTTGAAAGCCTAGGGGTGGCAAGTGCAAGCTGTCTCTTGTGAAGCAATGTGGCTTGTCAAGCATGTTGTCCCAGGCTGACAGACACTGGATCCCCTTTGAATGACACCAGAAGCTTAGCCAATTGTTGAAACTGATATTTTTTTCTTTATACTGAGGTAACATTCTTGGTGAGGGCAGGGTGCTACTCAAGGTCAGGGTCATACCAGCCTGGGCTACATGATCAGAGAGCTCTTCCATGTCTCTTTTCATGTAGTCCAGGGAGGTACATCTCAGGTCATTCACACCAAAATGAACAATGACAGAGTCATATTTGTACTTGTTCTGGAGTGACCTGAGTGCTTCTGTTATGTGGTGGATTCTGGCTCCTGACAAGCAGCTAACAGTAACCTTCTGCTTGTCCAGCCTAGTGAGTGGGACGTCAGTGTGCCTGACTATAGAGTTACCTATTACTAGTGTGTTAGGTATGGTATTTCACCTTAAGGGCTGTGATTGTGTGGTAAACTGCCCCTCCCAGCTGATGTCTTCTACTATAGGTTCACCTACACTCCTGTATAAATCAGACATGTGTCATGGTGTTTGCATTAAGTACTGTGTTCTGTAGTCTGTGCACTTAGGTAGGGTTCTATTCTCACTGCAGTCAACTGTGTGTATGTGTGTGTGTGTGTGTGTGTGTGTGTGTGTGTGTGTGTGTGTTTGTGTGTGTTTTACAGAGAGCATTTTACACTAGCATATAGGATACTGTTATTACCATATGCTCAATAAACAATGCTGATGTCATCAGCTATATCATATTATTACATATTCAGTCATCCCACCAGGGTATGATCAGACACTGGCCTGGAGGCCAGGCAAATGTCACCTCATATGATACCAGACAAATTACAGAGACATGTCTTTTAATCTATTCACATATATCATGGCATGGTTTGTAGGCCCTGTGTTATCTTGATGAGAAAGCACTGTGGTCTGTCCACCTGATGCATGTGTCTGGTGAGGTACATGCAAAAGAGAGCATTATTATTACTATTCTGATAAGATTTGACTACAGAGCTGTCATACAATCTTGAGATCTGGCTGTGATGCCATGACTTATGATGTGCATCATACGTTTATACTAGAAAATCATTAAAGAGAGAAGTTAGAAAGTAATGAGACACATTGTGGTTTCTGACTTTACAACCCTTATAAGAGAATACAATATAAAGTAATGAAATGATGATGCTATCCACTGTATAACTTGGCAAGGCAAATATAAGTGACAGGTACAATTATCAGTTCAACAACACAAATGCAACTAAGTACTAATGTAGCTATGCATCATGTGCATCAGACACAAAGCTTTTGTATCCCTGAATCCAAAAGAGAGAAAACAGGGATATGGCACAGTTATCATCACTTGCACAGGGTGTTGTGGGAGGGGGACAGGAGGTCTAAGCTGGCACAAAAGGCCTGTAAGTGTGTTTGAGTTAGAAATTGAAGTAGGCAGGCTGAACCATGCAACTGTTGTGTGTGTGTCTGTAGGGGTCTTCCATGTGAAAGTGGTGTGTGAGAGTCTGAATGGCACAGCCAAACTCAGTGCTACCTCTACATCTACATTTTGGTATTCTAGACAAGTGTGAGCCATGCATGGTAGAGATGACAGTTCATCATTGTTGACCCTGACCATGTGAACTGGCTTTGTCGTGAATTTAATTGGCACCTCGACGCCCAAGGTCAGATGCAGTGCTGCTATCTGAATGTGACTGATGTCTACTGGACATGCTCCCTTCATGGGAATGCCCACAACCATGACCCCATGGCCTTCCATGTCTGGGTGTGGACAGCACACTCACTGACAATTAGTGGAAATACTGCCGTGATCGAGCACAGCCACACTGGCTATCAGCAGATGTTGTGGCTGACCTGCACCTATGAAGCACCGTTCCCCTCCCAGCAGATGCTCCATCAAAGACACTGCTCATTCCAGTGTGACATTCCTCCAATCCATTCCATCATGAACATGCTTTAGGGAGTCACACACCAGACTGTGCCACATCTACAACCCTGAGCGTTTGTCTGGAGTGCCTTTCTGAACATGCCTGTGTTTCCATGATGGCCCTAAACATACATTGAGTGATATGGGAAGAGACACCTGCACTAAGTGGAAGAGGGACAGCAGGCCTCCTCCGAGCACCCTTATCAACCCACCTACACAGAACCTCAAACATACTTTGGCTATGGCCAGAGTCAACAGGCACTGAAGCCACAGTAATCACACATCCATGATCAATGTCTTCATAATCCACCTGTCCAATATCTGTTGGCTCAGTGGACTGGGTAGGCATAGACCTACTGGCTGTGTCTAGAGAAAATGAATGGGGTGGATGGATGTCAACCTCTGAGTCAGATTCAATCTCTGCACCGCCCCAACTGTTTCTCAGTTTGGCCACCATCATCATCAGTGTCTGCTGAGACACTGACATCAGGTGGTACATGGCCCACACTCCCACAGTCATGACCACCTGTGATAAAAAGGAGAAACACAGGAATACATTAATACCTGTACTACTATAGCACAATATATGCTCAACAACTAACAGTGCTGCCACTATTACAGACAGTAGAGCAATATAAACAAAAAAAATTATACATTATGATATTTTGTTAAATTGATCTGCAGTACTGACATAAATTTATTTGGCTTATCATCTGCAAGATGCATATCTTGCTGGATTCCTAATGTTCTTGAAATAAATTAAGCAAGAGGTAAGGGCAACATCATCACATTTTACAGTAAGACAGAGGGTAATACATATTTTATTTATTTTACATTTTATTTATTTTACATTTGTTGACTGGGCTAGTCTAACTGGATGCATGTCCATTTTCAGTAGAGGCCCGGGGAGATAAGCTCCAAGATAGGACAATGAAATTAACACAATAACAACTAGGAAACATGAGACAAATAAATCCTATTTAACAGTACCTATTAGAGGTTATCACAGTAAATGTCACTGTTAATGAGTAGACGGGGTAGGAAGAGCAAAGTATTTAGAGACACATAGACTAGTCAGGTTTTGAACAGGGGCATAACCAGTGAGTTTTGAGGAACACTTTTAATTTGTTTTTGAAACAGGATAGTGAGGGAAGTGTGGAGAGTTCATTTGGGAGAAGATTCCAGGCTTTTCCAACAATATTAGAAAAAATGGAGTCACCAGCCTTGTTGTTTGGTTTAGTGGTATGTACTAGAAGTTTCTGAGAAGACCTTAAGGATTCCAGGTTTTTATAGGGAGTGATTAGTGTGGAAAGAATAGGAGATTTGGAAGGTTTGTAAAGAGTGTTGTGGGCTATAGTTAGTTGATGGAATTTAATCAGATTTTGTAGTTCAAGCTATCCCAGCTGCTTTAAATTAATGCAATGATGGGTTCTGAATGGGTTGCCTGTTGCAAATCTGGAAATGTTATTGTAAGACATTTCCAATTTGCTAAGATTATTTTTAGATAGGTTAGTAAAAATAGGTGAGGCATAAAGAAGAGAAGAGATTAGATGACTGTGTGCTATTGTGGTTCTATCTGAAGGTAGGAGGAAGGATTTTAACCTATAGAGAGAGCCTAGCTTTTTGTTGACAGTTTTTATAGCATTGTTAATATGGGTGTCGAAGTTCAGATTATTGTCAATGGTGACACCTAATAGTTTGATGGTTGGTTCAGGGGATATAATAGTTTTATTGGTAGAGTTAACTGAGAAATCCAATGAGGGGGACTTCTTAGTAGGAGAGAAAAGGAGGAGATTAGTCTTTTTGGAGTTTAGGAGAAGGCATCTATGTGTGAACCATTGCTCAACTGTGATAAATACTTGTTGGGTAAGAGAGAGAAGTTCAGAAGAGGAGGGGGCTGAGCATATCAGTGTAGAGTCATCTGCATATTGTATGCATCTAGCTTGGGGGATGGCAAGGTGAAGGTCATTAATGAATATGGAAAAAAGTAGGGGACCAAGGATGGACCTTTGAGGGACACCCAGGTTGACGGGCAGGTGAGTAGAGAGAGACTTGTGCCAAAGTACGGCCTGTTGTCCTTTATCGAGGTAGGACTGGAACCACTTTATGGAGGATAAATCTAGTGACAGGGATTTCAGTATTTTGATGAGAATTTGGTGATTTAACATGTCAAAAGCTTTAGACAGGTCAATGAATAGGGCTGAAAAGAGTTTGTTTAGATTGCGGTTTTTGTTGATACAATCTGTGAAGGAAAGAAGGGCAGTAGTAGTGCTATGTGAAGGTCTAAAACCATCTTGACAGTAAGTTATTTTGTGTTAGATGGTTGAGTAATTGTCTGTAAATGCATTTTTCCATGATCTTTGCCAGAGGTGAGAGGAGGGCAATGGGGTGGTAATTGGAGAGTTCAATTGATTGTCCTCCTTTGTGGAGGGGGATAATATGGGAAATTTTTCATAAACTGGGGATATAACTTTCAGTACTAGTTCTATTGATCAGGATAGAAATGGGATAGGCAATAGCTTTGGTGGATTGTTGTAGGAATTCAGCAGGTAGTTGGTCTGCTGTGGGTGAGTATGGTTTCAGTTTCTGTAGAAGGGATAGAATATATGATGTTGGGACGGGTTGAAAATGAAAAGTAGGAGGTGAGGATGATTCATTGGAAGGTAGAGTGAAGCTGTTAGGTGATAGTTGACTAGCTAGTGTTTGTACAGCATCAGTAAAAAAGCTATTAAAAGCATTAGCTATATGCATTGTTTTTTGTGTTCAGTGTTTTGAGGGTTTGGAGTAGTGGATTGCCCTGGATGGAGTAGTTGGTTGATACTAGACCAGAATTTCTGCGGCTTGTTTTGACTAGCTTGTTGGGATTGCAGGTAGTAGTTTTTTTTGTCAGATATTATAGCTTTCTTAATTTCATTTCTTAGTTGTCTAAATATTTGTTGGTCTATAGGGTTTTTTGTTTTCCTCCATTTTGCCCAATGTTTGTTTCTAAAATGTATTTTATGTTTGCTTTCTTTAGAGAGCCATGGAGCATGTTTGGTTTTAGTTCTAATAAGTCTGGTTGGGGCATGGTGGTTGAGGATGGCAAGGAAGTTGGAGTTAAAGTAACTAACGGCTTCATCTAAAGGAAGATTTTGTAAGGGTGACCAGTTGCATGTCTTAGTTCCATCTGGAAAAGTTCAGGGTTAAAGTACTTTTCAGACCTGATGTTTTTAACAGATGTTAGATACATGTACTCCTCTATATCTGCATTAACTTTACCTTCAACAAGAACATGGCTGACAACTCTAAAACTAAGCTAATAACTGTAGCAGTATTCAATCCCCTCCAAAAAAGACGTGACACAGAAGTAACATGTATGTCAATTGTACTTACTATACAAAAGTATTCAACTGGTCATATAACAAAGCCTACTTGGTAGCTCCTCTCAGGAGAGTGGCACCCACATCAAGGACATAATGTGGTCCCCTCTGCTGTGAGCTCTAACGATGGAGGATACCAGGAACTCTTCATTGCAGATAAGAGGTGGTTCTGTAGTAGGGCCTTCCATGGTTAACCTTTAGTCTTGGGCAACTGCAGCTGCTCGCCTCCATGCAGTGGTAATCCGGTCAGTGGCCACGTGGTGCACCTGTTAATAGGTTTGGCTGTAGCCAGCCACAGAACTGATGTTCTCCACAATGTGCTGCCATTATTGTAGCCTATGTGCCATATTGAGCTGACCCTTTCCCAGCAGAAATGTCCCATGTTCGCAGACATGGTCAACAATGATGTTGTTTTCCACATCGCTGAATAGGGTCTCCACCTCACCGACAATGTCTGTGTCCTAAAAGACAACATAATGATAATGCACATAAGTATTACATAACTACAAAGCAACTGTTTTCAGATAAAACAGTAAAGGTAGCCAGTCAGTATTACCTACTGGAAAATATAAAACAGTCTGCTGATGTGAAATACTAACAGGAAGCAGGATGCAAAACAAGGAGAGTAGCAAGAGCAACACACCCTTGTTTGTGTCACAGGTGCAACTCAACTTTGCCCCGCCCCCAAAGAACAGTCTATTCTAATTTGTGACATAATAGTAACTCTTCTTTGTTCCCCCCACACACAAAAGAACAGGTACATTAACCTTTTTGCTAATAATAGAGAGCTATGTATTGGACACATTTTTTTGGGGGGAGAGAGGAATGTTGGGGAAGGGACATAGGATGGTCTGTGTCAGGTAAGTTGGGTAGGAGAGGAAGCAATGGCAGATAGACAGGACATGCAAGACAAGACACAAGGACAGTGAAGAATACATGAGGTGTATGAACATGATGGTTGGGGAGAGGGTGGGGAAATTAAGTTTCCATGCATGTCAAGCTGGGTGACAGTGACAGTCGAGTTCTTACTCACTGGACTGTCATCACTGTCACCTCCCTGCGCCACTGGTTGCAGTGTCTGACATCTGCATCTCCTTTGGGTATTTTAAACCAGGATGGAGAGCAGGTGCTCCATTTGGTGTAGATGTGTATCCACGATGAGGGCCACAATACTACACATGATTCCTGGCATTTCACTACCTCCACCACTGATCCTGAAGGAAACCACACACCTATCCTTTGGGGCAGAACTACCTGAGGGCCCAGGTAGTACAGGGGCAGCAGAGGGGGGGGGGTGCTGTCAGGTCACGCACCAGCTGTCCTGGGCAGCAGTGCTGTTCACGGTGGAATAGGGGCAGGGCGATGCTGTGGGACAGGCCTACCTTGTTGTGCTGTGGGGAAAAAAACAAATAAAAAAATAGAAAAAGAGAAGATAAGGGTTGTGGTGAGAGAAAAAAAAAAGGAAGAACATTATTAACTTCATATGTGACATACAGTGCATTGATACAATTATTTGACTCTATTCTCTTACCTTTACTTTTAAGACTACAAACGCCTAAGAAATTTCTTTATTACTTTTTAGACTACCCAGTTCATAACAGATGCACACTATAGTACAGATTGCAGCCAGCAATCCTTGATGTGCACATATATTGCACATATGTGTGTTCCAATTATACTGATTACAGTTTACATCAGGCCATTTGTGCCACTGGTATAGAGGTCTAAAGTTACATTTCAATAATGGTGAAAACCTAACAGTATTGTATATTTGGGAAATGTGTTTTTTGAACCTATAATGGCTGACTACTCTCTAATACTGCACTGTTATTTTGTCCTACAGACTACTGCATGCATACTTGCCTTTTACAGTTTAGAGATGCATGGTCACTGTTATTTAAGAATATGGAACTGTTGCTTTGTGCTACAGACTAAGGCATGCATACTTTCTTTTACAGTTGAGATATGCATGCTCAGTTGATACAACTGTTTTAAATACTAACTAAGCCATCTTTAACTTTTAATGCTGCAATAACATTTCTGTTCTGATGCATATATACCACATGCTTTTCACATCCTTGCAATCACATGGCATGTGATCTCATGTTTGATGCTCGCTCTGTGGCAGTTGTGGAAAAAGCAGAACAGAATACAATTATGAATACCAGTCTTGACTGTATTCATCTTTTAACTCTAACAATTAGTCATTGTAATTGATACCTACACATCTGTGGGGTGTCCCCTGTACTAAATTTCCTGATCCAATGGTCGAGGGTATCCTGCTTCCTCCTCTGGAGGTCATCAAAATGATTGTGGCATTGTTCACTAGTGTGGGGATAACTGCAACACTGATAAAAGCTGTGGTAATACTATTCCAGGCTTCAGACTTGTATTCTGAGCCTAAATAGTCCTGCCACAGCAACTGGGGCCCATGCTGCTTAACGAGGAGCCCAATAAATACTTTGGATTCCTGAACACCACACCTTTGTGGTCAGAAGTGTACTCCCTCACCACAAACAGCAGACATGACTACCATTGATCAATCCAAGTGTAGAATGAGAACTTTCTGCCAATTGCATTTTGTATCCTGATGTTTTCCCACCAACTGCATGTATAGAGCTTACAGAGAGTGTGCACATCATAGTTGTGCAACATTTGAAAAAGTTGCGTATTGAGTACTATTGCACAGATAAAGTAGTTGAAGGTGCACACTGCAGGGCAATGTGTTTGAGCAATTGTAAGAGATGCCCAACAGTGGCAAGGAATGAAATTTCAAGGTTATTTTATATACAGACACTTGTATAACTGTGTTAGTTAAATGGGGAGGCCATGGGAGTCCAGAGAGCAGAAATATACTTGTATGAACATAGTACACAGTACTGAAACAAAAAAGAAAGCCAGCACCTTGGAAGCATGAATATTTATTGAAGAGACCAGATACAGTACACAGTATACCTACAGTCATAATTTTGATAATAAATGGAAAATACATAGATAAGTAAATAAGTACCTGACACAATATTAGTGTCTCAGCCCTCACACATATAAATATTAATATCTGCTACGCTATATCAAGTGTTATAAGTGACAGTGACCATAGTGAGAAGTGGAACAGCCTTAAAAGTATATGGAATATGTTGTATCTGAACCCTGAACTATGTGTGCAGTAGTCTTACATTCACAGTTGTTGAGGTAAGAAGGTTGAGAAAACAGTTGTGTATGTTGCACTTCATTGGCATAATCTGAGCTGTCACAACAGTAAAACAAAGCTTGCACATGCTGTATTAGAACTCAGGGCCATCTGCACTCCAGACACTTAACACCTGCTGCTACAAAATTACTTACATGACATTCAGTATCTTGGTATTCATTGTTAAGCTCTCTCTGTCAATTGCAGTGCAACACCACTTATGGTGTTTGTGTGATGGCCGATAATATTAGCTGAATGCATCCCATTTATGTTTGTGGCTATCTGGGTCCTGTCTGCAACCTGGGTGGTCTATTCATCCAGTAACACCAATCCAAATGCACTGAAGAAGATGGTCTCGATGATTAGCAAAGTTAAATCCTTTAATAAAAAATAGTATTAGGCACTTTCATCTCGACAATCCAGGGACTTCATCAGAAAACAAAGTTGTACTCACAAAACATTAGTTAAAAACACTGTCTCATCACCATGAATTACTTCTATCAACAAATTAACACAATTAGGTAATTAAGAAAATTGAAAAATCTATTAAGTACATATTCATTAACCCTGTGCCAGCCATATAAAATACCATACCATTAAATGACACTCTATGACACGATTTCTCATGGTGTGGATGGTTTTAGGTCTAACATATATCATAATAACACCTTTTGTAATTCATATTTGTATTACACTAGTAGCCACCCTATAGCAAAAAAGAGAAGTTTGATAAAGGGGCAGGCTATACCTATAGCAAGGATGACCTCTCACCATGAGGATGTTTTGGTTGAATTGATTACACTTGCTAACATGTTTTATGTTAGGGGTTACCCTAGAAAATTAGTAGATAACATCACTGGTGAGGTTTACTATGGGTGGAATATTATAATATAACATTATAAGCCACTTTTGGGTACAGGTTTGTACATCTTTAAGAGTCCTATTGGGGAATCTAAATATAAGAAGACATGTGTTATACAATATAATCAGTATTTCAAGGAAATTAAGGAAGATATTAGAAAAAAATGGTATATGTTTAGAGTAAACCCTGATATAATTAAAATGGTAGGACCCAAACCTTCATTCATTACAAAAACTGTGGCTAATTTAAAGAAACTATTTGAGAATAAACCTAACTATTTCAAGGTGAATCAAGGCACTGTTGCCCATGGTAATTGTAGACAATGCTCATACATAACTAGGTAATCTGTAATTATTCTAGAGAATACTATGAGAACTAAAGTTATTTTTAAGGGGTAATTGTAATACATGCAAAATAGTGTATTTGGCCAAATTTGACAGTTGCACCAGTATTTATATAGGTAAGATGGAGCGTGCACTTAAAGACAAGGATTTATATACATATGTATGATATGAAAAATGGGAAGGAAACAAATGCTCTTTTTAAACATTCTTCTTCTTCTAACAACTTTACTAAATTCACCTTCGGGATTACTGATTAGATAAGTTTGGATCCCTGGGGTGGAGATTGGAAGAATGCATTAAATAATAAAGAATTACTTTGGCAACTTAGGACTGCTGATATGTTTCCCCCTGGGTTAAATTACTTTATTTCTATTATGCCAGTATTAAAGAACAGGGATAATAAATTATAGGTATCATTATACAATAGGATTCAAGGGTTTTTATAACCACTGCTTATTTTAATATAATTGTTTTTTTTTGTAATTTATTTTATGATGGATTAACAATGAAAACTGATAGAGTGTCATGTTATGGTATGGTATTTTATATGGCTGGCACAGGGTTAATCTATATGTACTTAATAGATTTTTTGATACTTACGTATTATCCCAACCAGATTTTTTCATGGGAATAGCGGTTGGTTCCCGAACCTGAAATATGTTCCGTAATGATTTTAAAGTGTGTGTTTTTTAACAGTACATGCTGTTTTCTGCACTGTTATCAATAATATGTAGAAAACCTAATGTTGCTGTTTGTTTATGCAGTGTACTAACAGAATTCCGGTTATTGCAACTATGGCTGCTGAATGTTCCCTTTTTCCAACCAGCAAATGCGGTCAAATAATGATAAAAATTACATTTCCCCATCACGGCTGTGTCATTTGTTTAATGTGAGTGGCACAATACTCTGTTTAGCTTACTTTCAGAACCTGTACCGTGACATCCAGCTTTCCCAGAAAATACGAGTGCTTAGAAGCAGGACTAACTGCACTTGGTGAGAAAATCGCAGCACGGACAAACAGAGAAACATACAAAGAGCAATCCACATCGTTGCAGCACTACTGCAAATCAACAATCAATGAAGGACTATCTGATTTTGTCCGAACATGCCAGTCCAGAAAACAGCCTGTACTGTTAAAGAAAACAAACCATGTAACATTTTAAGGGGCTTACCTTCAGTCACACAGCATTCATGACAAATCAAGCGTGCGTCTGTAATGCACGCAAAAGAGGAAAATGCCTTTATGAATACTGTCTGTTTCTGAAGGTAGCCCAAATTGTTATCCACCAGTAAGGACATGGAATACCACCTTACAGTGTTTCATGCAATCTTACTAGTGAATAGGGCGAATTTTGTAACCGTGAAAATCTGGTTGCGATAATACTTAAGTACCGATTTTTTTAGTTTTCTTAATTACCTAATTGTGCTAATTTGTTGAGAGATGTAATTTGTGGTGATGAGACAGAGTATTTAACTAATGTTTTGTGAGTACGACTTTATATTCTGATAAAGCTCCTGGATTCTCAGTACAAAAGCACTTAATACTGTTTCTTATTAAAGGATTTAAATTTTCTAAACATTGAGACCCTCTTCTTCAGTGCATTTGGATTGGTGTTACTGGTTTTTGTTTTTACTCACTGTACAGCTTTTTGTATGGCCCATTCATCCAGTTTGTACACTGCCATGCTTTGTGCAAACCAGATGAGCATCGCCAAACACATTTGTGCTATGCGGCGCATCACACAAACACTGGCCCATAAAAATAAATAAAGAAAGAAATGAAGCAAAACAATCTATGGCAGTCCCCCAGATAAACTTTAATGAAGAAAACTCAAGAAAGGGGAAAGCAATTGCCGTACTGTCATACAAACTGCTTTCTTGGCCAGTAACCTTATACTGAAATGGTATCTACATAATACCTCACAATTGTCCAGATTTTTGCAGAACGTCCAGATTTTTGACTTATATTTTTGGGCTATTCTTTGTAAAATTTGTGGTTTTCTAGAAAATCACTGAAGATTGTGGTCAATAAATAATGACATACAGTTAAGTTTCTTACTTCATATCCTTCAGAAAATGCATGCTAACAGAAATTCTATTATTCTAGCTACTTTCTAAGTTTATAAGAACAATATTTGAAATCTGTCCCTATTTTTGGGCCTTTGTCCTCGCCATTATTTTAGTCTTTTTTACAGATTTCTTGCAATGTTGAGAGGTATGATTCGCATTCATATTAGAAGTTTCTTAGCCAGCAGCACTGGTGCTAAATGTGAAACGTTGCTTATGCGCTCCATGCCTCATTAATATGCATGGCACAATGCCATGTGATGAGCAACATCGCAAACACAAAAACATTCTGTGTAGGGTCTGAGTGAACCCTACACAGAGTTTATTGAATCCTGTGGACTGTTTATAGCTGAGTTTTAGAAGTACAGCAAGAGAGCCTTAAATCATGTTATAAACAAAATCTCTTTGTGAAACATATGCACAATAAACATGTTTACATGACATATAACAAGCTCAAAATAAAATTAGAGTTGGAGACACAAGAGAAAGAATTGCTCTTAATTAATTTGTGGAATCTTATATTAGAGAAATGAATTTAAGACTTTGGAAAATTTGTCAGCCCATTTGCTAAAGCAGGTGCTTGCTTACATATCTTAAAATTAATGCTTAAATTAAGGATGATGGCTAACTTGCAATATCAAGCTACTTTTGTAGGCTGTTTTGCACTATACGACTACATACGCTATGTATTGTGTCTGGTTGCGTCAGTGGTGCAACAGGTAGCACACTCACCACTGGTGCAGAAGACTGTGGTTCTATTCCCATCCCAGGTAGATTGATAGCTGACACTCCTGTGCAGCATAAGGGAGTGCTGCACTCCTGAATGTACAATCCTTCTGATGAGACTTTAAACCAAGGCCCCACCTGCTTGGGTTGGTGATTACTTAAGGTAAAGCAAAAGATCCCACAGCACCTATTGAAAAGGGTAGAAGAAGTTCCCCAATTTTCTGGCCAAATTTCCCCTAGTAACATAATTAACACCTCAGGTCTGCCATGAAAAGAGGCTTCTAGCCTAGTGGTACTAACCCAGTCAACAAAAGACAAATAAAAAATGACAAATGGATGTTAAAAATTTCACACAGAGAGCTAAGTAAAGCAAATCTCTCAAGGTGAATCTTCCACATGAATAACATATAACTATATGGTTACGATCAGAGACCAGATCATAATTCTTTGTAATCCACAGAGGTTTACCTGCTTTATTTACAACAAGCTATAGAGACAGAAAAATGTACAAAAAGAGTGTTTACAATTTTTTAAGTTGTGACATGTTAATGCTAGCACATAAACTTTTAACTACTTCACAAGACAGTGAGAGAAAAATAAAAAAAATGGAGGATCATGAACAATTTTAAAACTTTTAAAACGGTTATTCACTTAGCAGTACATCGTGGTCAAAATACTTTTGATTTGCTGATTGCTTTAAAAGCTATAATACACTTCTTGTTGTTTCATCAAAAAGAAGTATGGCAGCCCACATTACAGCTTTTTAAAGCTGTTGAGCTTCCTGTTGCTGTCCTTTGGTGGTTACTGTTTACGGTAGAGCATAGCAATGCTGAAACTTCCTCAATAAATAACGAAAACTGAAAAACAAACTTCTAAAAGAGAACAAACCTTGGGTAAACCAGGAAAACAAATTTATTGTAAGTGCTTTCAGGCGTCCGAAAGCGCTTACAATAAATTTGTTTTCCTGGTTTACCCAAGGTTTGTTCACTTCCTCAATAAACATTATTAAGTACTTTTCTTACATCAGAGAGGTGCTTAATAAGCTTGCCTTCTTGCTGCACTTTTGAGAATAACTGGGATAGAATAATAGCTAATAATAATAGAATAATACATTCTGAGCTAGCAGGAAGAATGCACCCTGTTATAATAAAGAGTGTTCTTCTGTGAGTATATCACTGTCTTCATCTGTGATTATCCCATTATAGTGGTCTGATAATACCCGGTTAAAATGTGTAACAAAAATTAAGTTTCTTTTTCTTTTTTTTTAGCCATGTATTTAAATTCCTTTGGAGGTAATCTATGATTATTTTATCTTCTGAACTTAATACAGTTTTGATCTTTGGCAGAAATAAAACACCCATCACTGATGCAAAATGAAAAATGGTGTTTGTTTCCTTCTTTTTTTTCTTAACTGCTTTCACAGCTAATTCAAGCGCAATAGACTATGACTGATGGCAAAGAAATTAACAAACCCTAACTGCTTCTAAGTGTGTATTATTTCTACTTGCCACTCACGGCCAACCTAAACAGGTTTTCCCAGCACTCTGCCAGATAAATCTAGGTCATTGCTCCAGTTCTGAAACTCTATGGCATTCAAATGGAGCAGAAATGTTCAGACTGCTGATTACAGTGCATACCAATCGTTCAGACCTGAACATAGGACAAATGCACGTTGCCAAATGCAGGCAGCAGTAATTAGCATCCTGAAGGGAGTCCAAGAATTGTTAGCCACTGTGTTCCTAATAAGTAATCTAAATAAGAGCCATAGGTAGCTTTAACATCTTTAAACTGTAATTTGTTTCTCACATGTGGCTTGCCCTTTCAGACTGAAGAAAAAGGTAATGCAATTACCTTAATAAAGAAATATTTCAAGGTAAGAAATTATATGAAAATCATGTTCAAAAAGAAAGTCAGAAGTGAATATAAAAAGTGTAACTCATTGAAACTAGAAAAATAGATACACGTTTATTTCCATTTTAATTTTAATGTTTTATTAACTATCAAGCTGAAAGAATATAAAGCACCTCTTGCAAATCATATAGAAAAAAATACCTAAATCCCATGCACTTTGCCCTACAGTAGTACATTCCTAGTATATTCCTACATGTAAAATATGTTCCCTTTTGCAAGTAATTTTAACTCACTGTATATACTGGAATTACTTTAATAGCTAACCTCTGAGCTCTCATGATTAGGTATCAAGTTTTTTTTTAAACCTGTTTCTTTCCTGTATTTATGTTGATTAGTTCAGTTAAGACCTTCTAAACAGATGTTAAATAATAACAGCTTGGAGCTCGTTTGTGCAGTCCAGCCAGAAAGATCCACATTACGCTAGTGACAGATACAAGCACAGAAGGGATAGCTCAGAATCATTACTCGAGTGGAGCTTGACTTGCAGATATAACATAAAATAACTTTTTATTTAGTCCATTGACATATTCTTTACTTCTATTGTTATAAGAATCGTATTAAATTATATCCATATTTATTTTATCCACTTCCTTTACATCTTCAAAAAATGTTCTTCACATAGTTTTCCCTTAACATTTTTGCTCTTTTACATCTCAAAAACACGTTCCATCGTTTCTTCTTCTTGACAATACAAACATTTTCTATCACTTTTCTCTTTATTTGGCATGTTTCCTTTTACTGGCAATTTATCTATTACTGGTCTCCACAAAAAAATCTTGACATTCTACTTTGGGATTACACAATTTGCTTCCTATCTTTATAGCTTTACATTTTTCATTGGTTAGATTTTCCCATGGTTTTACGTAGTAATGTTTTATCAATAGATTCTTATACCATATATTTCTGCCATTTTCTATATCATCAATTTTTATTTTCCCAAAATAATAGTTTTTCTTGGTAACATTTTATTTCTTCATTTATACACTCTTTTTCTCTTTTAGTCTTTTTTGCCATAGCCCAAAATGTTTCATACTTGTATTTATACAGTTTTAGGATCATAGGATCATAGGAGATTACCAGGCTATTGACAGGGAGGTCATTTTAAACGTAACCATTTCATCCCAGTATAATACCATAGAAATGCTAGTCAATATCCAAGATTGCATTTAGTGATTTTTTTTTCAAACATTTTTATTGAATTATCACTCATGACAACAACAACATAGGCAAATTTACAGTCTTATAAAAGTAATCACACTATAATTAACATTTGACTTCACAAATATTGCTATATATCAAATAACCTATGCAACATTACATAAATTATTCAATTCCTGCCTTTTTTTTAAACAAGTAACATCTTTATTAAATCATCACTTACTACCTAGGCAATTGTATTTATACAAATGAAAACAAACCACACCAGCACAATCCTAGTTGCAAGCATTTTACATCGTAAACCATACTGACACACTTTCACTTGCAAACATGCATCACTTATAGACCCCGGGATTCATGAAGCTCGGTGCAAGGATGGCGTTTGCCTTGTGCCGACCGTGCGGCATAGAGATGGAGCAGCAGCACCATATGCATATTAATGAAGGCACGTTGCCGCAACATCCACTTGCACAGGAAATGTGCGTGAGTGCAGGGGGCGTGTCTAAGCGCTGCACGGAAGCGTGAACATGTCAGCTGCAGACGCACAACCTAAAATGCTGACTAGTACAGCCTGCCTCTAATAGTAATTATTCCTGTCAGTGTCCGTGGATACTGAAATGCATGCAAAGCATACAAGACAGTTCCGTGAACACCAAAATAAAAAGTAAACACAAAGGCACGTAGCTGAATATTGAGCCTCCATCCCATGAACAAATGACATTTAAAACCCTGTGCCCGTATTTCATTGTAGTGTTGATTGTTATACCAAGTGGAAGTGAAACACAGCGTGTTTGCGTGCCACTGCCCTTTGCTAAGCCTAGCCCAATGGTTAGGGTTACCACCTGTCCCACTTTGTGAGGGACAGTCCCTCTCTGGACAGTTGTGTCCTTACCAAAAATATTAAAAATGGCAAATGTCCTGTGATTGTAGGACATAATTATGTCCCATATTTTATGTAATAGTTCCATAAACTAGTTATTTCTGTATCTAAAATACCTAAATGTTACAAGAAACAGAATAAGCAACTAAACTGCTACAAGCATAAGCTTTCATTTAGGCATAAAAGTAAAGTTCTATCCTTTGTACTGACCGTGGGTATGTGTCAGCCTGTAAAATCTGATGTGTGTCCTGAAAATGTCCCACGTTGTCCATTTGAAAAGGTGGCAACCCTACCAATGGTCAGAGCATTTGCTCAATATCTGCCCATTCATGGTCCAAGTCATCCTTGTCTGGACAGCCCAAAGATAAATGGGTATTACCCTGATCTACCTACCATGTCATGAAAGATAAGTATTTGCGTGTACCTATGTGTGTGAAGTACAGCATGTGGAAGATCAAATATGCTAGGGTTGTTCTCACAACCATATTGGTACCAGAGATATGCAGAGTATGCAATGTGTTCTGCTGTCTGTGCCATGGGCCATCAACCAGAGAAGGGATGGATGGTTTGTGTGGAATATGGGGGGGTGATGGGTAATGTAATAATTCGCCAAGGGGAGACTGGGTTGGATGTACAATAGGTGAACTGGAAGTGTACAAGGGAGCAGTGGGTGAATCAGAAAGGAAACCAAAGAACATACATTCACATCCGCAATACACCCTGACAGGCCATACTGCAGAACACAATCCCACAAACATATGAACATTAAAATGTGCGATGTACAGAAACGTTACCGGCTCACACCCACATAATGGTCTGGCCTGAACTGAGCCATCCAACCCCAACACACCTGGATACTTAATTGAATACCCATCATCCCCTCCACAGCATACCCCCCCCCCCTTGCTGAACATCCACCAAAACCACCCATACTCGGGCTGCTAGCTTGGCACGGACATATCTGCACATAGTGCCCCCTATCCATATCTAGTAGGCAGTCTCACCCTAGGCAGTCTCAGGCTTGCAAACTATGTATCCCTTGCATGTATAACCCTCCCTCATTTTCGTAAAGCCAAAAGAATTGGAGTCATTGGCGTCCACAATTTTTGGACATTTGGGGTTGGGAGGGTGGCTTAATGGTTAAGGTGTTTGCCTTACAAACACAAGGTGCAGGGTTTGAGTCTCACAAGGGATAAATGGCTAGGCTTAAAATGGCTCGCAAGGGTAGTTAGCTTAGTACTAATCTATGAGCCTATGAACCTATCTACAGACATATATGTATATATATATATATATATATATATATATATATATATATATATGTATATATATCCATGAAGAATGAACATGGTCACAATAAAGCAGTCAAAACGAATGTGAAGGGAAACAGCAGCGGAACCCCACCGTAGTATTTAGTCCTGTCATATCAAGCTGTCCAGAGGTGAGCAAACCTCCTGCATCTCCAACCACAGGTAGGATGCTAACAGTGGAACTAACTTTGCCCATGTGCTAAGTCTGACTTTCAAACAGGTACAGGCCAGTCCCAGTCAGCATTCAGACGAGCTGAAAACCAGAAGACCAATTGAACACCCTAACCATTATATGAGTGTATGTCCCAGGACTATAAGCTTGGGACGTCTGAATATATTTGGAATGAGCCAACATACGGGACGTGTCTAGAGCAGTAGGGAGTGGCACATGTGTAGTGGTATGGTTTATTTCCAAGCAGAGAATGGATGACTGCTGTGTTAGTGATGTTTTGCTCTGTTTGTTCTGGTAACTATGAACCATGGGTATACATGCAAATGAAGCAGCACAGCAATAGTGTAGTGGTTAGAGCATCCGCCTATTGAGCAGACGTTGCCGGTTCAACTGCAGCACACACCATTTATGATGCGTAATCCGTATACGAGCATATCTTGCTAATTTTATGCTGTATAATGATATAATACCAGTGAAATGTGAACTGGGGTGACGTATCACAGTAAAAATGCAGAAAATGTGTGCGTGACTGGAAACGGTGATTAAACGGAAAAATGCAGCTGAAAGGTGTTGTACTCACCCTTTGTCAAACAGCCCTTGTTCTGCCCAGCAACACAATAAACCACCTCGGCCAGGGTCGACGCCAGGACCCTACACATCACAATCAATGTGATTTACCACTAAGCCACAGCAGTTATGCCTAACTCTGATGTTATCACAAACATAGCAGACAGCACAGTCATTCAACAGTATGATCAAAGTAATTAATCATGTAGATGTATATGCATCCGTACACACACACACACACACACACACACACACACACACACATATATATATATATATATATATATATATATATATATATATCTACAGAATGAACATGGGCACAAAAAAGCATTCATAATGAATGTGAAGGAAAACAGCAGCAGAAAAACCCATATTATCTAGTGCTGACATACCAAGCTTGACAGAGATGGGCAAAACCCCTGCATCTCTAACCACAGGTAGGATGCTAACAGTGGGAAAAACCTTACCCACATGCTAAGTCTGACTTTCAAATGAGTACAGGGCAATCTCAGTCCACAGTTCGACAAGCCTAAACCCAGATGACCATATGAACACCATGACCATCATACAAATGTATGTGCCCGGACTATAGGCTTGGAAAGTCTGAATATACTTGGAGTGAGTCAATATGCGGCATGGGTCCAGAGCAGTAGGGAATGGCACATGTGTAGTGGTGCAGTTTTCCTAACAGGAGAATGGATGCCTGCTGTGTTAGTGAAGTGTTGAGGCATGTGTTGGGGTAACTATGAACCATGGGTATACATATAAATGAAGCAGAACACCAATAGTGTACTGGTTAGAGCACCCGCCTAATGAACAGGCATTCACGGTTAAAGTTCGACTATAGCACATATCATTTTCCTTGTGGAATGAATGTTGTTCTGCTGTAAAACCGACATGATAACATGTAAAAGTGAACTTGAGTATCGGATGGGACTTTTAACCAGATCACTTCAGTCAGTGGTACTGTCATAATGAATAAGGCTCAAGTAAGCACAAATAAGCAGCAGTAAACATATGTAACACACAGTAAGCATTTGCGAGTGCGCTTGCATGGGTGTAACCAGCGCCCAGCATAGGAAATGTATATACATATGTACAGATGCAATATATATATATATATATCTATATATATCTATATATATATATATATATATATATATATATATATATATATATATATATATATATATATATATATATATATATATATATCTATATATATATATATATATATATATATATATATATATATATATATGTATATATATATATATATATACACATACACACACACACACACACACACACACACACACACACACACACACACACACATATATATATATATATATATATATATATATATATATATATATATGCGTGTGTATATATACATATATACATGAACGTCGTAACAATAAAGCATAGACAAGGGTTGAGAAGGGAATCAACAGCAACTATGGTATTATATAGTGCTGTCAGCGTATGTCATAAAAAGCTGGCCAGGAGTGAGCAGAGCACTGCTACTCACACCACAGGCAGGGTTTTACCAGTGGGAGTAACATCATTGAATTACTATGTCTACTTTCCACACAGGGAGAGAGTAGTCCCTGCTGGGACTACTAGAAATTCTAAGGCACATTTGGCCATAATCCATAACACCAGCAAGGGCAGGTATGTTCAAAGACTAAATGATGGGAGACCCTGAGAATACATGAGGTGGGGCAACATATGTGTAGGGCCCATAACACTCTGGAGAGTGCAATGTTTGGAGGTGTGTCATGGCTGCGATAACAAGTGGATAATGGAAGTTACACATGTAAATTGAAAATGGGTGGGGTGGAAGAACTATGGGTATGAAATTATGGATCCAGGCATGCCAGGGTTGGATGGCCCGGTTCTAATTAGACTGCCCCATGGAGGTCAGGGAGTTCGTAATAGCTACATATGCATACACACATGTAGACATCATTATGTATAAGTACATTCTCTGTAACACATGCATTCCATTTGTAGACATAAATAATAGGAATGTACACATACAAACATCGACAGTAGATGGAAAAATAGGCTGTGCAGAAGAGGGATGGGACGAAACTGCTAGAACGCAGAGGTGTGTACAGCGTCCAAACTCAGTGCTGTGCAATAATCAATAATCAAATGTGAGGGCTTTCCCACACATGGAATCATTTCTGTGATCTGCCCGCTATGGCAATGCCAAGTACTAAACCGGTCTAATTGTAAGAGAAATATGCTGAACACGTACATAATTAGGCTCCCATGTGTAACATGTGCGATACTGCATAGTCATACATATTAATGAATTGTAGTGTCATGTTAACAGGAGTAAGGATGTAATAAAGTATAGAGTCTAATCTTGCCATAAACACATGCGTGTTCCATGTGGGGCAACCCAATAATTGGAAATAGTTTTCCTTTGTTCGCTCACATCACAAATGTTTGTGGACTAAATGTATGGGAGGTCTGAGGATATGTGGAGTGAGTAAACCGATGGGATGGCTCTATAGGAGTAGGGTGTGGCCAGTGTGTAGTGGTGTCGATACACCGTGATTCCGACAGGAGAATGGATGACAGCAGTGTTAGGGAGGCACTGGGGTGTGTTTGGGGAACCAGGAGCCATGGGTATATGGGTATATATGCATATGGAGCAGCACAGCAATAGTGCATTCATTAGAGCAACCTCCTAATAAACAGACATTCTCATATCGAATCACACTGTATCACATTCCAATTACCATCAGTAATCTGTACATGAGCATATTGCGACATCTCTGCGCTGTATAACGTGCTAAATATCGATAACAAGATAACTGGAGTGAAGTGTCAGTGTCATAATGAATAAGGCACTAGTATGCAGGTGAAGCATATATAAACACCATTAAGCATGTGTAAGTGCATATGCGTGGGGTATGTATTGGTTTAAAGACACACACACACACACACACACACATATATATATATATATATATATATATATACATATATATATATATATATATATATATATATATATATATATATATATAAATATATATACATATATGTATAGACATATATATATATATATATATATATATATATATAAATATATATATATATATATATATATATATATATATATATATATATATATATATATATATATATATATATATATATATATATATATATATATGTATACACACATATATGTACATATATACATACATAAATACATATATATATATATATGTGTGTGTGTGTGTATCTGTGCGTAGATATACAGCTATTATAGGAAACAGCACACAGGAATGACATATGTTCACAGGCTATGCCAATGGAAGTGAGGAGCCCAGGCAAGAAACATGACACACGCAGCATGCCCTTCCACCCCCCCCCCCCCCACAGCCTGATATGGGAACTATACACGCAATCAATGTAAAGTGTGCACTGCTCCCAAGACCACAGACAGGATACAACCGGGGGGGGGGGTACACAGTGCATGCATGGATTCTAATCATGGAACACAGACTGGAGCGTCCCTTGCGGGACACCCCAAAAATTGGCCAAACCAAAAGAAGGTGATAGACAGTCCATTTTGTCCACGGTGTATACAGACTCGGAATACAAGGGTGGGTAACCCTCATGACCCATGGGCCAAGACAATTGTATAAAATGGATCCGGTGAAGTGGAGAGTAGGCAGTGTGTAGTGGTATGTCCAGTACCGACCAGGTCCCAGGTTAAGAATGGGTTCTGTTGAGGAGGCGAAGATGGGGGAAATATGGGTAGCTACTTATGTGTCTAGGTGTGAAGGTGTTAGCTGATGTTGGCCTATATGGACAGCCCTAGGGATGCAAGTGACTGTGTTCATTGGGCAGAGGTGTTGCCCAACGAACAGCCACACCCGCTGCGAGACCCACTAAAGCAAAGTGTAATCTATATGGCAAGGAACGGAATAACCAGACGTAGACATATATATGTAGAGCTATGTGTGTGTATATCTACCCATAGCTACATAGAGATATGCCTCTCCCTCATTGTAGTACGAATGTATACATACAGAGAAAGAATACAGATACATACCCACATATGAATATATACATTTGCAGACAACCATAGACCCATATGTCATTAGATTATATACATATATATAGATATAATATATATCTATCTATATATATATATATATATATATATATATATATATATATATATATATATATATATATATATATATATATATATATATATATATATATATATATATATATATATATATATATATCTATAGACAGCAAGGTATAAATATACATGTATGCATACATATGCAGATATATCTGTATATATTAATGTAAATAGATATATAAATATATAAATATATATATATATATATATATATATATATATATATATATATATATATATATATATATATATATGTTACAGTAAATGTACACATGTATATAGCTAGGATATGATACAGCAGTTATGAGTAATATATATTCACAGGCCATGCATATGGTGGTGGGAGGTCCAATAAACAAACGTGTAACATGTAGCATCGCCCACCACCCCCCCAGCTAGCCCGGTGAGACATACAGACACACAATAAAGGTAAACACACGACTGCTTCCCAGACCACCAGCAGGATACTACCTGTGGGAGAGACCTGCAAGGTCTACACTTGAAACATAGACATCAATGTCCCTTGTGAGACAACAAAAATTAATGATCAGAGCCACTCCTGGTAATGATTTATCAAACCAGGCTGTAGATGTACATGGACTAGTAGGTTATGCAAGCCTGATAACACATGGGTCGACACAATATGTGACATGTGTCCCAACATGGGGAGAGTGGGCAGTGTGTTTTGGTGTGTTTATACCCCACCTGCACCCACAGTAAGGATGAGTGCTGTAGAGGAGTGGCAGGTGGGGGAACTATGGGTATGCGATTATGGGCCTAGGTGTTCAGGTGTTGGCTGGCAGAGCCGTATTAGGACCGCCCCATCGATGTAAGTAATATTCTGATGTGGGCATAGCTGATGCCCATACCTCTCAACCCCTAACAGCACATCCACTGGATAGTCCGCAAACCATTGGGGGAACACATAGGGACCATATCACTGAACTGTCCCTGGTTACCAGGGACGTTCCTGATTATGACTCAGAATCTAACTCTGTCCCACCTAAACCCCCCTAGAACTAGTGATATTAGAAGGAAAGGTGGTGGAATACATATAATGAATAATGCCAACAATAAAGAGTCATGAACAGCATGTACCTCAGACAATCTATATGAATACATATGCTCTGGGTCTGTCAATGTGTCACATTTAATAAACACACAATTAATATGAATAAAACACTGAACAGGCCGCCGAATCCGTACAGTCGAACGGCATGCTGTTGCCTAATGGGCAGCCATTCCCGATACTGTAGGCATGTAATCCGATGTAATAGGCATCACAAGGTAATATTGTGATCCTCGCTCCCACCCAGGGGTGTGAGTGTCAGATGCAAGCACCAATGGTGGTGCATTTGCAAGTGCGGGAGTGAGCGGGTGTAAGCCTGTTTGGCTACCAGTATGCTAGTATTGCACTGGTAAAGCACTGTAGAGGCTAACCGAGTGTAAGAAGCTGTAACCAAAGGTTAGCATTGCTTAATACCGTGCATATAGGTACATACATATATAGAGATATATCAGGAACATACCATGTGGCAACAAAGAATTACAAACGAATGAAAAGAGAAACACCAGCAACGCCTGTATTATGTAGTGGTGTTGTCCTATGTAATATCAAGACTCCCTCAGACAGACACGTGCCATTCATACACGCAAACAGTTGTACATTGGCCGGATACATCACTCTGTGCATGTAATGTACATTAACACAACAGTACCTGTCCAATCATTATGTGAGAATGGTACTCTTACAAGGTGCTGTGTGCAACATCATAATCATGATAAAGGTAAATGGGGTAACCATAGAGGGACCGGTAGTGTTGTGTGTACAATGAGGTCGTCCGCATCATCACATGTACCTGGACCATTTAGGAGTGATGTGCATACCAGGATCGTGCACCTGAGGGACAGGGGTGAGGATAACAGGTGTATGTTGTGATGCATATTACAAGGGTTACATATGATCAGTGGGCACGTGTGTGAATTGGACAGCTATGTATAGGGCAGATGTTTCCTAGGAACCAATTGGCCTTATGTTTCCGTAGGGTGAGAGTGGGATGTGGGGGAAGGAGAGTAGGTATGCCCGTGGAGGATAGGTAGGGTAGGATCACAGACAAGACAGCATACAGGGTCGGTATATGACACATGTGGGGGGATACACCTCTGACGGGAATGGGTGTTTGGCATTCACAAGCCCATGGGAACAGTGGGACAGAGGTCCCCAGTCATGGGCAGCCACCACTGCACCAAAACAGCTGCAAAGGAGGCAGTGCTGGGGGCTGTCCAGGAGGGGCAGCCTCACCCTGTAAATGTGACACTCTGCCCTTGAGCTTGCATATCTGGCTTCAGAACCCCTTAGCGAGCCCCCAACGCACCATGTCTGGGACCACATGAGAGCAGACAAGTTCCTGTCTGGCCCTGCTCTCAGGGGGGACATGCCCCATCCTCAGTGGTTTTACCACCAGAAGGTGGTGCAAAGCCAACAAAGGTTGAGGTCCAAGGCTGGGCCCCAGATGTGCTGGTGCCCAGTGCCATGGTCAGCTGAAGTGGGACAGGAGGTTCTGCCGGGACCTCCCAACCCATACAGCCTATGGTGTTGCAGTTTAAATTCAGATATGGCTTAGTAATAGACAACAGCATTCAGGATTACCTACAACAGTATGCATAGATATCACCATCAACCCAACACAACAGATGGTATACATTTACAGAGGGAGCACAACACATGCATATATAGTGCATGACATCTGCACAATGTGTAGTAGACATGTGACTGCAGCTATGAACAGTTGCCCATTATTGGCTTGTCACTGGGAACCCCAGACAATGTCTGTCATACCACTGTTTCATGTAACATATGTCCACTCAAGGATGCGATGGCAGTAACACATCCCTATCACCATGTACTACCTGCAGTCCTCACACTATGCTCCTGCTGTGCACATATGTGTGTTCAGTGTGTAACACAGGAAACAAATGCTTCCACACACTGACCAGTCCACAGATGGCCCTACAGATGGGGGTCCCTCATGAACAAAGCACTGTCGTGTCTGTTTTAAAGCATGCAGAATAGGCATTACCACATACATGTTAAACAGGCAGTAGTCTCAATGCAGCATAGCTACACTTATATGCTGTAGTCTTGTGTGGCACATCATCCACCTGTCTTTAGGCTATTTCCCACTGTGTACAATGTTTGAGGAACATCCAGATATCATCTGTGATGCCATTTCAAAACACCACATCCAGGTACCACTCACAGTGACTGTCATGGCCAAACACCAACATGATGTTCCTAGATAATGTACTGTGTTTATCATGTGAATGGCTATGGGAACACCATCACAGCTGTTCCACATGCAATTAGCTAGGGAAGGACTGCAATAGGTGCAGAGGCCATTACCTGATCATGTCCATCACTTACAATACACATGCTGCTGCTGAGCAGGTGTACATGTACACCTCCACATCCACCAGAGAGTGTGTGGGAGGGACAGACAAAGTACACCAGGGAAGGGCTTGGAGACTAAACCCTAAGCATCGTCTGCCACACGCCTACCAGTACAGGGGTCAAACCCCTGACTGACTAGTCATTACTATTACATGTGCATGAAGTAACTACATGTGCCACAAAGCCAACATGTTGCTGTGCTGTAACAACATATATATGTGTAGGTGAGAGTCATCTGCTACAGAGATATAGTAGACATACATTAAGCGTAGCACACATGGCTGTCCACGTGAATGGATACCATTGTCACCACAACCACACTCTCTAATGGACTCGCATTGACACTCTTTGCCAAGGCCACAAATACACATCCTAACTACTTAGTTTGCTACACTGCAGTAATGCACAGGACTCCATGCACCACAGGGGATATCTGAAGGTTCTATGGGCTAGGGCATGTGAAAGTGTTTGACATCTGTTGGTATTCCAATGACAGTTATACTGGGAGTGACTGTGGTTGGGAGCATCATAACCCACATGCAGACACAAGGTGCCATTATTGACATGCATGTATGCATTGCTTCATGGGTGTGTAGTGGTTGGCTGTGCAAGATGGTTGTACAAGGCTGGGTGAGGGGTAATCCTTGGCATCGTGCCACCCGATAGTGGCGTGCAGTGTGGTACTGGAGTGTAGTGTCTGCAATGTCCCACACAGATGGGTACTGCACAATCTTCCCTGACATCCTTGTTACCATTTTGTATGGCCATAGCTTTGCAATGCATGCCATGTCTGTGTTTGATAGTCCTTCACATGGACATTGCCTGGGATGTGCATGTCCCACAATACTGTACAGTGACATGTACAGGTGTACCTGGTTTGGCAGGCACATGTTGTGTACACAGACTGTTATTCTCCGATATGCCAATACTGGTCTGGTGTGGCAAAACCTGCTTATAGTCAGCAGGACGACCCTGTACCTGCATTGATAGCATGATATAGGTATTCCCTGGTGTCAGTGGCATTGGTCTGTACAGGGCACATGTGTACAGCATTGTATGGCCTCTGTGGATCACATTTGATGGCACCACATATGTTGCAGGCATCCAGTGGGGAACATAATGAAGGCACATTGTCCGCAATTATCTGCCTATTGCACTGCTGTACAGGGTGCATGTCCTCTGCAGCCCACTGCAATCCCACCATGCCTACTATCTGTCATCAATGTGCATGGTACTAGCAACATAGCGGGATATCCTAGGCAAGTGTGTTTGTGTATGACACATGGGTGCAGGACATATACCCAGTACTAGTAGGGTTGCATACTTTGTTCACCAGGCCTTTTTCCAGATGTAGGGATATGGCTTGCCAACACAGTCCCGTGGCTGACTGACATCTGTACTCCTCATGAGGTGGCCAATGTGTCATAAGATGGACACCATATAGGAAAACTACAAAATCTGCACCATGTCCTGTATTCGAACCCCTACCTACCATATCACACTGCAGCAATACGCATTTAGGGCATGCGCTATGGTTAATGCTGGGTTACAGCACTCCTACAGGTGTATTTCTAGGTGGTGACAACAGCAAGATTGACAAAGGTGGTTATGTGATTTGTATAGAGAGTGCATACTCTACAAAGCATTGTTCTTGTGTCACGTAGACAGACATGCACACACACACACAGTTGACAAGTCTGGAATTAGAACATCGGCCTAACTCCATTATCACACTACAGCATCACACTACAGCTTTACGCAGTTACAGAACGTGCTACCGAGATTATTGGGTCACAGCACTCCCAGAGGTGTATTTCTAGGTGGGTGACATCATCAGCCTTGCCAAAGTTGGGTATAGGAATTGTATGGAGTGTGAGCAGTCTAAAAGCATTATTTTGTCCTCAGGCAAATGGAGACACACACACAAACACACACACACAGTTAGCAAGTCTGGGATTAGAACACTGACCTAACTACTTTATCACATTACAGCATTACGCAGTTACAGAACGCGCTACCAAGATTACTGGGTCACAGTACTTCCAGAGGTGTATTTCTAGTTGGGTGACATCATCAGCCTTGCCAAAGTTGGGTATAGGAATTGTATGGAGTGTGAGCAATCTAAAAGCATTATTCTGTCCTCAGGCAGATGGAGACACACACACACATGCCAGTGGTGGGATCAGAACACCTGCCTATCTACAGATCACTATTACAATACTAAATAGTTATGAGTTGCGCCACAGAGACTACGCATTTGAAGGCTGCCATTATGACCTTCTAGGAATGTAGACATCAACAGGGATGTTAGCAGTTAAGATGTACATACATGTGAACCTGTGTGTTTAAAGTAGGAATCCATCCTGAAATAGAGTATGCCCATCTGTGGAATGGACGACTGCTATCACTATTCAGGGTTACAATGGCCATGCCCATACACATAGAGGCACATAACCGACACAAGGTGTCACTGGGCATGCTTACACACTTAGTAGCACAGGGCTGTTCGGAATGCACTATGTCTCCATCTACACAAGGTTATACTGGGCATGCTCATACACTTAGTAGCACAGGGCTATTTGGGATGCACTCTGATTCTAAACACAGAAGGCCACAGTGGCCATGCTATTACAGTTAGACATACAGAACACATTGTAATGGACTCTGGTGTTAGTAGTTGTCATTGTTAGCAGGAACGCTGCACTGCATATATCTGACACCGGTCTTCTACACAATGTCTGCTGCTGTCCGTCACCTTAGATGTACCATTCTATACCAAGCACAATACTACCACTAGCAGTGATGTCTTGCTAGGAGTGGTAACTGCTTGACCAACACAATGAGCCAATGTCCTGTTGTAATTACGAGGTTGTCCAGTGTTTGTCATTCTGTGATAACATGACTAAAAGTAGACAGGACTTTTCACATATCACATGCATCCATGATTCAAGGGAGTGGGGATAATACCTAGGTCGCATTCACCCATATAGTGCCATTCCATGTCAAATGTCCTAAACACAGGATAACACCCTGACACCTAGAGGACAACTGCATTGTATGCCTATGCTAACCAGTGCTAGATGTGTAGCATTCGTAATCACAGCTGCTCACTGTAGATCCAACAATGGGGAATACTGACATCTGTGCAGTGAGGAACACCTGGCTGAAGGCTCTGTAGTGCACAATAGCACTACCACCATATACCTCAAAACCAGACATGTGGGCCATAACACAGGTACGGACCACTCCAGGTGGTGGTGTCCCCACATACATAAAGGCCACTCACATGTACTGATCAGTACTCCCACAAAAGGCATCACAGATGAGTCAGGTGCAGGTCACAGTGTCAAAAGCTGCATTCTAGGATGTAACCCTCAGACACCACCATGCCCTCGGACCACCAATACAGATCCATACATGTGGTAGGACATATAATAGTACAACAGCATGTGACCTTTGACCAGTGGTCTGTACCTAGCTCTACATCAACTGTGCAGAGTACCCATGTACTGACACAGTTGCATCAAGTGTTATGTAATGCAATTATACCACTGTTTGTAACCAGGTCAGCTGTACACATACCAAGGGTCCCTCAGTTATTTACAGCATTAACAGATGACTGTTGCTGTACACCAGTAAACACCCTCATGTTTGGATATGACATACATGTACCTGCCCTGGATAGGTACATGCCACACACATACAACATATATGTAAATAGCATAGCTGTTGTTGTCCTTTGTGCAGCCATAACACACATGCACATGGAAGGTAGGTCCATGGCTGCTGAATGCTAACAGTACATAAGGTGTGATATTAATGTTGACAGAGGTAACATTCCCTCTGTACTGGTCACCCATGACACCAATCATATCATACAACAGTCCATGTGTCATGTATGTCATTACACATGTCCACCAAATGCAATGCCTACAAACATGCCCAAATGACAGGAATGTAGGACCTACACACATGTACATGTAGTGGTGTGTGTTCAGATACCATGCTTGTGCAGTTGCTGATGTTTGCAGGTGATGTGTGTCTTAGTACATCATGCAGTTGCAATGCAGCCTCAACATTGCCAACTGTATATGGTGATATGCTGAAAGTACGGTAAGATGTACTTCAGGTATGGACAGATGTGCAGACATAACTAAGTAGTGGGGCATCTTTGCAGATGGATTTTTGCTGAGGACAGCTCACAGATGTGTCACAAGCAGTCCTACAATAATCTGTGTAACCACTAAGCTATAGTTTTGTTAATTGAAGAGGAACACACACAACTTAGACAGCGGTCAGGGTGACATCGAAGGAAAATCACTTGACACCTGTAACAGTTAAGACCTCCTGTGTGCATATATCATCACAGTTGCCAAAGGAAGCATCAGTACACTTTGTAACGTGTGCAATACTGGTGTAAGTCTGTCATACGTATCATGAGATATGCAGGTGTTTGATTCACAGTACTGGCATGTGTGGTTGCGTGAGTGTCCATATATGTCACGTATGGTGGGGAATACATCTCAATTGTTACTCAGTCTCCTGCACACTGTTGTAGATATCTGTACAGACTGCAATGTAGAAAGCAGGACATAGACAGGGGTGTGTATCTCACACATGTGAGGTATCTGTATGTGCGTGACATAGGTGTATTCAGAAGTGAATGCCACAGTGTGTGTGTGTGTGTGTGTGTGTGTGTGTGTGTGTGTGTGTGTGTGTGTGTGTGTGTGTATGGCTGTCTGGTCCCTGGAGTGTGGATGTATGTTACCACATTGAACTGATAAGACCCCTCCCCCATCCAGGCAATGCAATCTACTATCCCTGTTGATGTCCTCGATCTTAGGCCATACTGACTACCTGTACATGTGTAATTTCTGTGGTGTGTCATGTAAGTGCACAGTACTGTAATGATGATTTGCACATAGGCAGGGGTCCTCACCTCAACACTAGCAACTGTGTGTGTGTGTGTGTGTGTGTGTGTGTGTGTGTGTGTGTGTGTGTGTGTGTGTGTGTGTGTGTGTGTGTGTGTGTGTGTGTGTTACTGTGTCGGTGAATCCATGAGTGTGTGGATGTGTTACTGTGTCTCTGAATACATGTGTGTGAATACCTGAGTTTGTGGGTGTAGTTGTGTGTTCGCATCCTGTCATGGGAACGTGTATTACTGCTTCCCAATGAGGCATCACGCTTTCCACTGGCCTCTACCCTTGTCATCAGCTAGACCGCTCTCTTACCTCCCCACTCCATGTAACTGTACATGTGATGTTACCCAGTATAGATGTCACGTCTCTAACAACAGTAGCTTAATAAACAGCTATCATGCTCTTGGATCAGTAGATCAGTAGACATGTTTGAAACGTGGAACTTTCTAACTGTGATGTGGAAGCTACAAAGTGCATGCTGGTATTTTCATACATACCTGTGAGTAGTCCACATTTACATATGGGACACTAACTGCAAACACTGACATCCATCGGCACATGCAATTAGACCTGAAGGAGGAAGGCAGAACATCAAGACCAACATGCAGTTACTGTTGTTACACATGACACATACTGTTAATAGTACAAATTGCATTCTAAACCTGTACTACATGGTATGTCTGCTGCCTGTCAACAGTTCACAACAATTGTAATCTACACTTATTTTCCTAGTCTGTTCACCCTGTGCATCAGACCATATGAGCATGTCCCTGCACCGATGATGTGGATGACAGGGATGCGGCACAGGCATTATCATATGCACAGGGTGATAATGTTTGCCAGAAGCCTAGGTTGCACCATTGGATGACATCATGTGTGCGGGTTAGGGCCTTTGATCTCATTGGGCATGTGTGAATGTTATGCATGTGTGTGTTGCTGTACCCTACATATGTTTCCGGTGTGTGTGTGTGTGTGTGTGTGTGTGTGTGTGTGTGTGTGTGTGTATGTATGCACACAGTTCTGGCATGTGTCTGGCCTACACAGGGGTATTATTGACAGCTGCAGACTGTACAGGCCAGGTTTTACAGTTCACGGTGTCCGGCCACAGCCACATGACCTGTGCCTGCCAGGTGTTGCACAGGCACTACCAGGCAGAGGTGCAGATTGGGTACTGTCGGATGACAAATGTCCACTGGAACCGTGTCCTTGTTGGGACCATCCAGGGCCATGTGCATGTGGCCTGCTGTGTCCTGGTGTCGACAGCACAGCAGCAGCTGCACTGCTGCTACTACCGCCACTATGGGAGCGGGCATGTGAAGTAGCTCATTCATGTAGACCTGCAACAGGTGATGTAGCTGGCCTACATCCACGTGCTTGACACTTCATTCCTACCAGATGTTCCAGAACAGACATCTCACACTCGCTGATTGTCATGCCACAGTCAAGGACTCCAACCATGTCACCCAATCGTCTATCCAAAACTTCAGCAATCTGCTGTTGAGCATTTGCCATTGCCTGGATGTTGTTTAAAGAATGGACAGCAGCCTTCTGAAGCCTCTGACCTTCTATGTTGTGCCATTCAGCACATGCCTGTGCCTCCATTACAGCCTGAAACATGCGTCTGGTGACACCAGTTGCTGCACTCTGTCTTGCAGGGGCATGTTGGCCAGAGGTCCTCCTAAGAGCAGCACTGGCCACATGCCTGTGTGGGGCATCACCAGTCAGTTGGCTGACACCATGGTGTGCAGGCACACATTCCATAGCCTCCACACTTTCCTGTTCCAAGCTACCACATGACAACTGTCCTTCCTGTATGGCCACTGTTGATGGGGTATGTGTTAGCATGAGAACTGTGTGCGGGGATGAGGGAGATATAGGTGGAATGGCAACCAATGACACAGATTCAGCCGCTGACAACCCTGCCTGTACCTCAATCATACGTTCATCATCGCTGCTAGAGTCTGTGGGGACACTAATATCAGATGGACCACAGGAGGGGAATGCACCTACATCAACACCTGTAAGGGGCAGACAAGAACTGTACATTACACTCTATACAATAGACACACACACACAGACACACACACAGACACACGCTATGGCACCCAACATGCATGTGATATGGCAGAAGGCATGCAACATGCATGTGATGTGGCAGACGGCATGCAGCTCAGACTATAATAGTGGTAGCTATCATACATCCCTGGGTTGCACACAACAGCGTGCATGTGTCATAGCAGAAGGCATGCACATTACACAGTCATAGTAGTAGTTATCATACATCCCTGTATTATACCATGTAGACCAGCACAGGTTAACAGTACACCTGCCTGATGTGCGGCCTATGACCTTGGCAGTCACATGTAGTATGACATGTGATCTGCTGATGTGTGCAATAACATGCATACATGTTTAACACAATGGTGTCCTGTCAAATATACAGTGGAGTAATGGTGTCCCAATGCAGTGTTGTCTGTCTGCCCTACAGATATACTGCACATTTAGCTGATGTGCATGGCCATTGCAGGGAATCATGTGATGTCTCTATTGCTTTACAGTGTGAGTTACAGACACAATTCATAGCCATGACTGTGTTCAGATACAATACATATATACTGTGGAATGTGACCCACGTCACTTTAGTGTATACACACTAAACCATTATGTGGAATGTGTATTACAGGTCACTGAAGGGTATATGGATGACACCCCTGCACATCTACAACCATATTGCTGCTGCCTGGCAACTATGGCCAGACATGGCAAACACATCGGTACACCATGTCCCACATGACATCCGTGTACCACACACACATGAGGAGCAAGGATGACAGTGATGTTCAACACCAGCAAGGGGAATGTACTGTATATGTGGGCTGATGTGGTTGTCTGTGTATGTATGTGGATACTGTACAGGTGACTGCTGTCATGCCATGACACACTCAAGATGTTCAACACATCTTATGTGGTAGATTGATGTCACGCCTACACAAGATGTGCACAGGCTTGTAGGATGTCTAGTGTTCCACATCTGCAATATGACCATTACACAAAGGCCATAGTTGGACCATGTGGAGCCAGTGTATGACAGGGTGTACACACAAGCACATCACGTCTACTGTGTGTGTTGCTTCATGTGTCTGGCCATCCTCCATGGCCATGTGTGAACATGTGTTGGCCAAATGTTTGTGACGGGCATCTATTTCACATGTCTGTGTTGTCCCATATGACATAAACCCATAGATGTCATATGCTCCACTGACGACAGGGTTATGCAGACAAAGGGTGGTATGTTTGGTATGTGGGATATGTTTTTCAGGATAGTTAGGCAGTGTTGCAGCCATCCCACTAGATGTCATGGACATGTCAGATAGCACATAACATTGTGTGACATTCATAGCAGGGGTATAATCCATACCGGTGAATCCTGTGGACTGGTCATACTCCAGCTCACTGTGTAGTACTGTTTGTATTCCCCACATGTGTAGTTCTGATATGTAGTACATGTCCCTACAGTGAACAACACCTCCACCATTGTATGCACAGCTGTCCACACATCTGGCAATGACAGTTTGTGAGGTTTCAAGTTGGTGTTTCACATAGTTTGCAAGTATTGCACATGGGTAGCCATTGTGATGCATTGCAGGTCCGACCTGTATATTGCGACAGGACCATACATTATGTGTACATGTGTAAATGGCCACATGGCAGATAGATCTGTGCATTAACATGCCTGATAAATAATAACAGTCTCACCTGCAACAGGCTGCTGTCAGAGGTACCTAAATAGGAGTGACACAGCAGTATGATCATTATCCACGCCTGTATGATAGCTACATGGTGCAATGTGCATGTTAACACATACTCCAATGCAATAGACTATACTATGGAGTATGCACATGTGTGCATACACAGAGTAGCATACTACAGTATGCGGCATGTGTGTATACATGCCTTGCATATGATGTTACATTACATATTGTACAGTGACACATGTAACTATATGGAATGTATTTGTTATATGTGCAGTAGTGATTTACCAGGCATCTCCAGGCTTGGTGGTTGAGAGACACCGACCTTCACGATATCAGCTAAGGCTTGTGGATGTTGTTCTGCAGGTGTCCCCAGGTTGGCCAGTAGCTCCTCGTTGCATGTGAGTGGGGGCTGGTTTGGTGGCCCACCACCTATTGCACCTTGTTCCCTGGCGATTACATTTGCACGCTGTTTCGCCCATCTAATTAGGTCCGTACAGTGTCTGTGCACCTCCGGGTATGTGCGGTTGTGGCCACCCACATCATTAACCCAACTGCAAAGTTCCTGCCAAGGGCATCCCGCTGCTGTGCATCCTGTGGCACATGGCTGAACAGTATATGATGATTATCAAGTATGTATGGGATGAAGGCCTCATCCACCAAGCAGGTATAAGGTGGTAGCCTTGCAAGCGGCATACCTGGAAGACATAATGATGGAGACAGATCACAGTAACTCACAGAGATGTACAGAGCCACAGCTGAACATACATATGTATCACATTTATTACGACTAAATAGTTGTCTTTGCAAATCTACATGACACTGACACGATTGACATGTTTGTGTCACACACATTTGACACTCAATGGTGATTGGATATTATCACCATATATGTGTGTGTGACACCTGATTACATTGCTCATACTCCATGTGGATGCTGTCTTGATGTGGGCATGTCTGTTTGCCTGTACCGGTGTTCTTACCTATCAGCACATGCCTGGATGTGTCCACATTAATGCAGTTGACCTTGATGCTGTGTATATGTCACATATAAAGACTTACACTGCCTTAATGGACATGACTTGTGACCCTGCAGACTTGCTCACGGAAGGTTTTACATGTATGTGCTTTGCCATCTACCTTTCATCAGATTAATAGGGACCCATTCCCCTCACCCAAATATGGCAGTATTTGCTCATTAGTCTAGGAAAGTATGGAGGTGTGACACCTCTCAATACACACACACACACACACACACACACACACACACACACACACACACACACACACACACACACACACACACACACACACACACACACACACACACACACACACACACACACACACACACACACACACACACACACACACAGACACACATATACACATTCATGCATGTCACACTCACAGACACACTCACCCATTCACTCATACACATAGACCCACCACACACACACACATGCACACACACACACACACACACACACACACACACACACACACACACACATACCCTACCTATCTGTTAACAAACACTCATATTGCAATCACACGCACACATACACACACCCCTATCCTCCCTATCCTCTAATTAACACTCATATTGCAACCTCACACAAACACAAACACACACACACACAGATTTATATATATATATATATATATATATATATATATATATATATAGACTCACATTTCACCATGTTTATCTCTATATACACTCACAGAGCCAGCCACACACATAAATACATGCACACATACCCCAAAACTACTGATAAACACCCTGGAACCTGTCTCGAGTGAGATGACAGAACACAAATCATCTTGCTGGTTCTCATCTTCCTCAGTCATTGAGAACTTCAGAACAGTTGAATTGCTGCTAAGAGGACTAAAGAAGTTTGTTCTTTCTTTTTTCCAGACTGCCTTTCAAAGACTGATATCCCAGATCAAACTTATGACATCACAAGTCTCCTGGAAACTTGCATGATATTCCTTCTGTGTTTAGTTGCATATTCTTGGTTTATCGCTTTATTGCCCTATTATGTTTCTTTGCATTTTCTTTAAGTTTGTATGGGTAGCATTTTATTTCACCTGAAATTCTATGGGCTTCCACATATGTTTCTTTTGTATCTTGGGGATTCCATGATTGACATAATTTTGTCTTACCAAACTAAAATATTTTGAGTATAGGATTGATTCACAAGTTCTGTGAAATTTAAAATTAAGTATTACTGCTCTGGGACATATACTCCAAAGCAGTAATCACAGGCTATATTTTCAATTAATTTGCTTTGCAAGTGAAGCTGATGTCCATTAATCCCATTCTATTTGTGAACAGTTTGGAAATAGCCCCCCTTACAAATAGAATTAATGAAAAATACCATTTGTCAATACAAATATTGTGTCATGTTATACAAACTTAAGTTAGGAATACAGTTGGAGGGGAGGGACTAGCTATTTCATAGGTAAGTACTTGGCTAGCTGCTCTTCCAGGTCATTTTAAGCCTAGCCAGTTTCCCTTTTTATACTTGAAATAGCATATCCTATTTGTTTATAGACTGGCCGTACCTGTCCAATGGTGGATAATTATATATTACCCCTAATAAGAATAACTTGGATCATACCATAAATAATATGAGGGGACCCAGGCATGGGACAAAGCATTCAGGAGCTGGCTCTGCCCATTAGTAGTAAAGGGGGCAGTCCTGGGGTGAGTTTTCTGTTTCCCAACCATAGATCTAAGTTGTACTTGAAAACTGACAAGGATTGCTTGGAAGTCTGCTCCTCAGTAGCAGTATGTTCTGTGAAAAATACCTCTCCCTCCAAACTATGTTGTTGGTGTTGCAGAAGAAGTTTAAATCCCTAAACTGAGTATTTTTTGATGCCGTTAGGTTTGGTCATGTTCAGCAAATCCATTAGTACTGAGTTGGAGGATGCCTTGTATGCCAGACACAGGTCACCTCCTAGCAGTCTGTATGATATTGAGTATAATGACAGGCCTTTGAGTCTGTCCATATAGGACATGTTGTTTAGGTCTTGTAACCTTTAAGTAAGGTACCTCTGTAGGCATTCCAGTCGTTTCATGTGTCTGGACAGATACATGTCACAGGGAATATTATATTCAATGATTGCCCTAATAAGGGCTGAATAAAGAGAGGCAAGGAATCCCTTGATCTAGACACAATCCCTTTGCTTATAAGCTGTGCAATATAGAATGCCTTTCTTATAATAGGCATATGTTGGTCAAAAATTAGGTCACTGTCACATAAGCTCCCAAATGCCAAACAACTGGATCAATTCATAGGAGAGCATTTTCAATTTGGTAGTTCCCAGGGGTAAATGACTTCACAAAGGATAAAATCATGTGTTTTTTAGCATTTAGCTTCAGACCATTATTTTGACACCAGATATTTATTTGCAGCAAACCATCCTGTGGGATAGCCAAGTTATTTGAGGATTCAATGACTGATACTAGTTTACATTCATATGCAAACTTAGACAGCCAGAGCACTTGTAGCATAACAACATATTTTTATATTCTCTCTAAAGCGTGAGCTTTCTTCTTTAAACATGAAAGTATTGTTTCTTTTTTTTATGTATTATTTAAAAACTTTAAAAATAGTCAAAGGCTAAAAGAGCCATGTACCTACAATGATGACCTTTGCTGGTACACTCTGAATGTGTACTGGGAGGCAAATGAATGCATGCTTGAAGAGAATTACAGTTTGGAGATGGTGGTAAGTCAACTGTGCTCTGACACCTAATACATGGCTACACCTCTGCATATTAGAGAAGGCGGAGGAGAGCTTAATGTCCTGCATAAATGACGGAATACTGTCAGGATTGATTCACTATCCACAAATGATGAAATATTGTGAAGTTTGACATTCACTGTTCACAAATGACGGAATACTGTGAGGTTTGACATTCACTATCCACAAATGATGGAATACTGTGAGGTTTGACATTCACTGTTCATAAATGACGGAATACTGTCAGGATTGACATTCACTATCCACAAATGATGGAATATTGTGAAGTTTGACATTCCCTGTTCACAGATGATGGAATACTGTGAGGTTTTACATTCAGTATTCAGAAATGATGGAATACTGTGAGGTTTGACATTCACTGTTGACAAATGATGAAGTACTGTGAGTTTGACATTCATTGTTCGGAAATGATGGAATACTGTGAGGTTTGACATTCACTGTTCAAAAATGATGGAATACGCTGAGGTCTGACATTCACTGTTCATAAATGACGGAATACTGTCAGGATTGACATTCACTATCCACAAGTGATGGAATATTGTGAGGTTTGACATTCACTGTTCACAAATGACAGAATACTGCGAGGTTTGACATTCACTGTTCACAAATGATGGAATACTGTGAGGTTTGACATTCACTGTTCACAAATGACAGAATACTGTGAGGTCTGACATTCAGTGTGCACAAATGATGGTATACTGTGAGGTTTGACATTCACTGTTGACAAATGATGGAATACTGTGAGTTTGACATTCACTGTTCGGAAATGATGGAATACTGTGAGGTTTGACATTCACTGTTCATAAATGACAGAATACTGTCAGGATTGACATTCACTATCCACAAATGATGGAATATTGTGAGGTTTGACATTCACTATCCACAAATGATGGAATATTGTGAGGTTTGACATTCACTGTTCACAAATGACGGAATACTGTGAGGTTTGACATTCACTATCCACAAATGATGGAATACTGTGAGGTTTGACATTCACTGTTCATAAATGACGGAATACTGTCAGGATTGACATTCACTATCCACAAATGATGGAATATTGTGAAGTTTGACATTCCCTGTTCACAGATGATGGCATACTGTGAGGTTTTACATTCGGTATTCAAAAATGATGGAATACTGTGAGGTTTGACATTCACTGTTGACAAATGATGAAGTACTGTGAGTTTGACATTCATTGTTCGGAAATGATGGAATACTGTGAGGTTTGACATTCACTGTTCAAAAATGATGGAATACGCTGAGGTCTGACATTCACTGTTCATAAATGACGGAATACTGTCAGGATTGACATTCACTATCCACAAGTAATGGAATATTGTGAGGTTTGACATTCACTGTTCACAAATGACAGAATACTGCGAGGTTTGACATTCACTGTTCACAAATGATGGAATACTGTGAGGTTTGACATTCACTGTTCACAAATGACAGAATACTGTGAGGTCTGACATTCAGTGTGCACAAATGATGGAATACTGTGAGGTTTGACATTCACTGTTGACAAATGATGGAATACTGTGAGTTTGACATTCACTGTTCGGAAATGATGGAATACTGTGAGGTTTGACATTCACTGTTCATAAATGACAGAATACTGTCAGGATTGACATTCACTATCCACAAATGATGGAATATTGTGAGGTTTGACATTCACTATCCACAAATGATGGAATATTGTGAGGTTTGACATTCACTGTTCACAAATGACGGAATACTGCGAGATTTGACATTCACTGTTCACAAATAATTGAATACCTTTAGGTTTGACATTCACTGTTCACAAATGATGGAATACTGCGAGGTTTGACATTCACTGTTCACAAATAATTGAATACTTTTAGGTTTGATATTTACTGTTCACAAATGAAGGAATACTGTGAGGTTTGACATTCACTGTTGACAAATGATGGAATACTGTGAGGTTTAACATTCACTGTTGACAAATGTTGGAATACTGTGAGGTTTAACATTCACTGTTGACAAATGTTAGAATACTGTGAGGTTTAACATTTACTGTTCACAAATGAAAGAATGCTGTGAGGTTTGATATTCACTGTTCAAAAATGATGGAATACTGTGAGGTTTGAAATTCAGTGTTCACAAGTGACGGAATCCTTTCAGGTTTGACATTCAGTGTTCACAAATGGTGGAATAATCTGAGGTTTGAAATTTACTGTTTACAAATGATGGAGTACTGTGAGGTTTGACATTCACTGTTTATAATTGACTGAATACTGTGAGTTTGACATTGACTGTTCATAACTGATGGAATACTGAGAGTTTGACATTCACTGTTCACAAATGATGGAATACTGTGAGGTTTGACATTCACAGTTCACAAATGATGGAATACTGTGAGGTTTGACATTCACTGTTCTCAAATGATGCAATACTATAAGGTTTGACATTCATTTTTCACAAATGATGGAATACTGTGAGGTTTGACATTCACTGTTCACAAATGATGGAATACTGTGAGGTTTGACATTCAATGTTCAGAAATGATGATAGACTGTGATGTCTGACATTCACTGTTTGACATTCAGTGTTCACAAATGATGGAATACTGTGTGGTTTGACATTTGGTGTTCCCAAATGACAGAATACAGTGAGGTTTGACATTAACTGGTTAAAAAAGATGGAATGCTGTGAGGTTTGAACTTCACTTTAACAAATAAAGGAATACTGTGAGGTGTGACATTAACTGTTCACAAATGATGGAATACTGTGAGGTTTGAAATTCAGTGCTCACAAATGATGTTATACTGTGAGGTTTGACATTCAGTGCTTACACATGATGTTATACTGTGAGGTTTGACATTCAATGCTTACAAATGATGGAATACTGTAAGGTTTGACATTCAATGCTTACAAATGATGGAATACTGAGAGGCTTGACACTCACTGTTTCCAAATGCTGGAATACTCTGAGGTTTGACATTCAGTGTTCAAAAATGGTGGAATCCTTTGAGCTTTGACATTCACTGTTCACAAATAATGGAGTACTGTGAGGTTTCACATTCACTGTTCACAAATGATGGAATACTGTGAGGTTTGACATTCACTATTCTCAAATGACGCAATACTGTGAGGTTTGAAATTCAGTGCTCACAAATGACAGAATACTGTTAGATATGACATACAGTGTTCACAAATGAAGGAATAGTGTGAGGTTTGACACTCATTGCTGACAATGATAAAATTCTGTGAGGTTTGACATTCTCTGTTGACAGATGAAGAATACTGTAAGATTTGACATTCACTGTTCACAAATGATGTAATACTGTAAGGTTTGACATTCACTGTTCATAAATGGAATTCTTTGAGGTCTGACATTCACTGTTTGACATTCATAGTTCAGAAATGATTGAATACTCTGAGGTATTGACATTCAGTGCTTACATATGATGGAATACTGTGAGGGCTGATATTAGGTGTTCACAAATGACGGAATTCAACGAGGTTTGACATTCACTGTTTAGAAATGATGGAATACTATGAGGTTTGACATTTACTGTTCACAAATAAAGGGATAGTCTGAGGTTTGACATTGACTGTTCACAAATGATGGAAAACTGGGAAGTTTGACATTCATAGGTTCATAGGTTCATACTAGGCTATCTGCCCTGGGGCAATTATAAGCCTAGCCCGATTCTGTATGGCTTATGCCACCCCTTGATTTGAGTATACTGTGCCCTTTTTAAGGTTTAGTTTACTGTGCCTCTGTCTAATAGTGACACGGGAGTAATCCCTGGGACAAACCTATGATCCCCCATCCACTTATCGAGATTCTTCTTGAAGAGATTCAGTGAGGTGCTCTGCCTCACATGAACTGGAATTCTATTCCAGAGTGAAGGGAGCCTCTGGGTTATGAACCTGTCCCTCCAGCAAGTTCTATTTATTTCTGTGCTGAGGTTCAAGTCCCTCAGTGTGGCTCTAAGGGATTTAGATTTACTGAGGTGGAGCATGTCCATTAATTCTGGATTTGACATAGCTTTGTATGTCAGGCATAGATCAGCCTCAAGTAGGTGGTATGCAACTGAGTAGAGCTGGAGTTTTTAACCGAGCAGCATATGGCATCTGTTTGAGACCCTTGATCCTCTTGGTGAGATACTTTTGGGGTCTTTCTAATTGCTGCAGGTGTCGGGTAAGGTACATCCCAAAGGGCATTGTATTCTATGATGGGCCTGATGAGGGATGAATAAAGGGGCACGATTACCTCTCTTGATCTAGATGTGAAACCCTTCGTGATGAGGTGGGCTATCTAGAAGGTCTTTCTAACCTCTTTGGCAATGTGGTTTTCAAAGGAGAGATTGCTATCAACTTGGGTCCCCAGGTCCCTAATAACTTTCTCTGTACTTAATGGGTTTCCGCCTATGTGGTAATTTGTGGGCACATTGCTTTTGCCAAAGGGTATGACTATACATTTTTTGGCATTTAGCTTTAAACCATGGCACTGGCACCAGTTATCTGTCTCTGTGAGACCATTTTGAAGGATGTTTGTGTCAGCTGGAGAGTTGATTATGGCACCCAGTTTGCAGTCGTCTGCGAACTTGGTGAGCCATAGTCCTCCCACGTTTGCCTGTACCTCGGAAAAGTATATACCGAACAAGAGTGTTCACAAATGAAGGAATACTGTGAGGTTTGGCATTCACTGTTCACAAATGATGGAATACTTTGAGGTTTGACATTCACTGTTCACAAGTGACAGAATACTGTGGGGTTTGACATTCAGTGTTCACAAGTGACAGAATACAGTTGGGTTTGACATTCACTTTTTACAAGTGACAGAATAATGTGTGGTTTGACATTCACTGTTCCCAAATGATGGAATCCTGTGAGGTTTGAAATTCAGTGTTCAGTAATGATAGAATACCGTCAGGTTTGACATTCAGTGTTCACAAATGATGGAATACTGTTAGGTTTGAATTTCAGTGTTCACAAATGAAGGAATATTGTGAGGTTTGACATTCACTATTCACAAATGATGGAATACTGTGAGCTTTGACATTCACTGTTCACAAATGAAGCAATACTGTGTGGTTTGACGATCACTGTTCACAAATGATGGAATACTGTGAGGTTTGACATTCACTGCTCATAAATGGAATTTTGGGAGGTCTGACATTCACTGTTTGACATTCACAGTTCAAAAATGATTGAATTCTCTGAGGTTTGACATTCAGTGTTTACAAATGATGGAATACTGTGAAGTTTGACGTTCGGTGATCACAAATTATGGAATACTGTGAGGTTTGACATTATTTTCTTATAAATGCTGGAATACCGTGAGGTTTGAATTTTAATTTTAACAATGGAATACTGTGAGGTTTGACATTCAATGTTCACAAATGAAGGAATATTGTTAGGTTTGACATTGACTTTTGACAAATGATGGAATACTGTGAGGTTTGACATTCACTGTTCATAAATTGAAATCTGTGAGGTCTGACATTCACTGTTTGACATTCACAGTTCAGAAATGATTGAATACTCTGAGGTTTGACATTCAGTGTTTACAAGTGATGGAATACTGTGAGGGTTGACATTCAGTGTTCACAAATGACGGAATACAATGAGGTTTGACATTCACTGTTTATAAATGATGGAATACTGTGAGGTTTGACATTTACTGTTCACAAATGAAGGAATCCTGTGAGGTTTGAAATTCAGTGTTCAGTAATGACGGAATACCATCAGGTTTGACATTCAGTGTTCAGAAATGATGGAATACTGTGAGGTATGGCCTTCAGTTTTCACAAATGATGGAATATTGTGAGGTTTGACATTCACTCATCACAAATGATGGAATACTGTGAGGTTTGACATTCACTGTTCTCAAATGATGCAATACTATAAGGTTTGACATTCATTTTTCACAAATGATGGAATACTGTGAGGTTTGACATTCACTGTTCACAAATGATTGAATACTGTAAGGTTTGACATCCACTGTTCAGAAATGATGTTATACTGTGATGTCTGACATTCACTGTTTGACATTCAGTGTTCACAAATGATGGAATACTGTGTGGTTTGACATTTGGTGTTCACAAATGATGGAATACAGTGAGGTTTGACATTCACTGTTTAAAAAAGATGGAATACTGTGAGGTTTGACATTCACTTTCGCAAATAAAGGAATACGGTGAGGTATGACATTCACTGTTCACAAATGATAGAATACTGTGAGGTTTGAAATTCAATGCTCACAAATGATGTTATACTGTGAGGTTTGACATTCAGTGCTTACAAATGATGGAATACTGAGAGGCTTGACACTCACTGTTTCCAAATGCTGGAATACTCTGAGGTTTGACATTCAGTGTTCAAAAATGGTGGAATCCTTTGAGCTTTGACATTCACTGTTCACAAATAATGGAGTACTGTGAGGTTTCACATTCACTGTTCACAATTGATGGAATACTGTGAGGTTGGAAATTAACTCTTCACAAATGAAGGAATACTGTGAGGTTTGAATTTTAGTGTTCACAAATGAAGGAATATTGTGAGGTTTGACATTCACTGCTGACAAATGATAAAATTCTCTGAGGTTTGACATTCTCTGTTGACAGATGAAGAATACTTTGAGTTTTGACAGTCACTGTTCACAAATGATGGAATACTGTGAGGTTTGTCATTCACTATTCACAAATGACAGAATACTGTGAGCTTTGGCATTCACTGTTCACAAATGAAGCAATACTGTGAGGTTTGATGATCACTGTTCACAAATGAAGCAATACTGTGAGGTTTGACATTCACTGCTCATAAATGGAATTTTGGGAGGTCTGACATTCACTGTTTGACATTCACAGTTCACAAATGATTGAATACTCTGAGGTTTGACATTCAGTGTTTACAAATGATGGAATAGTGTGAGGTTTGACGTTCGGTGTTCACAAATGATGGAATACAGTGAGGGTTGATATTCAATGTTTATAAATGATGGAATACTGTGAGGTTTGCCATTTACTTTTAACAAATGAAGGAATACTCTGAGGTTTGACATTCACTGTTCACAAATGATGGAACACTGTGAAGTCTGACATTCACTGTTCACAAATGATGGAATACTGTGAGGTTTGACATTCACTGTTCACAAATGATGGAAAACTGTCAGGATTGACATTCACTCTTCACAAATGATGGAATACTGTGAGGTTTGACATTCAGTGTTCACAAATGATGGAATACTGTGAGGTTTGACATTCACTGTTCACAAATGATGGAATACTGTGAGGTTTGACATTCACTGTTCACAAATGATGGAATACTGTGAGGTTTGACATTCACTGTTCACAAATGATGGAATACTGTGAGGTTTGACATTCACTGTTCACAAATGAAGGAATACTGTGAGGTTTGACATTCACTGTTCACAAATGATGGAATACTGTGAGGTTTGACATTCACTGTTCACAAATGACAGAATACTGTGAGGTTTGACATTCACTGTTCACAAATGACAGAATACTGTGAGGTTTGACATTCAGTGTTCACAAATGATGGAATACTGTGAGGTTTGACATTCAGTGTTCACAAATGATGGAATACTGTGAGGTTTGACATTCAGTGTTCACAAATGATGGAATACAGTGAGGTTTGACATTCACTGTTCTCAAATGAAAGAATACTGTGAGGTTTGGCATTCACTGTTCATAAATGATGGAATACTGTGAGGTTTGACATTCACTGTTCACAAATGATGGAATACTGTGAGGTTTGACATTCACTGTTCACAAATGATGGAATACTGTGAGGTTTGACATTCACTGTTCACAAATAATGGAATACTGTGAGGTTTGACATTCACAGTTCACAAATGATGGAAAACTGTCAGGATTGACATTCACTCTTCACAAGTGTCAGAATACTGTGTGGTTTGACATTATTTGAAATTCACAGTTCACAACTGATAGAATACTCTGAGGTTTGACATTCCGTGTTTACAAATGATGGAATACTGTGAGGTTTGACATTCCCTGTTCACAAATGATGGAATACTGTGGTTTGACATTCAGTGTTGACACATGATGGAGTACTGTGAAGTTTTACATTCACTGTTCACAATTGATGGAATACTGTGAGGTTGACGGAATACTGTGAGTTTGACATTCACTATTCGGAAATGATGGAATACTGTGAGGTTTGACATTCACTGATCAAAAATGATGGAATTCTGTGAGGTTTGACATTCACTGTTCACAAATGACAGAATACTCTGAGGTTTGACATTCACTATTCACAAATGACGGAATACTGTGAGGTTTGACATTCACTGTTCACAAATGATGGAATACTGTGAGGTTTGATATTCACTGTTCACAAATGATGGAATACTGTGAGGTATGACATTCACTGTTCACAAATGATGGAATACTGTGAGGTTTGACATTCACTGCTCACAAATAATAGACTACTGTGAGGTTTGACATTCACTATTCACAAATGATAGAATACTGTGAGGTTTGACATTCACTGTTCACAAATGATTGAATACTGCGAAGTATGAAATTCACTGTTCACAAATGATGAAATACTGTGAAATTTGACTTTCACTTTTCACAAATGATGGAATACAGTGAGGTTTGACATTTACTGTTTAAAAAAGATGGAATACTGTGAGGTTTGACATTCACTTTTGCGAATAATGAAGTACTGTGAGATGTGACATTAACTGTTCACAAATGATGGAATACTGTGTAGTTTGACATTCACTGTTCATAAAAGAGGGAATTCTGTGAGGTTTGACATTCACTCTTCAGAAATGAAGGAATACTGTGAGGTTTAACATTCACTGTTCACAAATGATGGAATACTGTGAGGTTTGACATTCACTGTTCACAATTGATGGAATACTGTGAGGTTTGAAATTAACTCTTCACAAATGAAGGAATACTGTGAGGTTTAACATTCAGTGTTCACATATGATGGAGTACTGTGAGGTTTGACATTCACTGTTCACAAATGATGGAATACTGTGAGGTTTGACATTCACGATTCTCAAATGATGCAATACTGTGAGGTTTGAAATTCAGTGCTCACAAATGACAGAATACTGTGAGGTATGACATACAGTGTTCACAAATGAAGGAATATTGTGAGGTTTGACATTCACTGCTGACAAATGATAAAATTCTGTGATGTTTGACATTCTCTGTTGACAGATGAAGAATACTGTAAGATTTGACATTCACTGTTCACAAATGATGGAATACTGTGAGGTTTGATATTCACTGTTCACAAATGGAATACTTTGAGTTTTGACATTCACTGTTCACAAATGATGGAATACTGTGAGGTTTGACATTCACTGTTCACAAATGATGGAATACTGTGAGGTTTGACATTCACTGTTCACAAATGATGGAATACTGTGAGGTTTGACATTCACTGTTCACAAATGATGGAATACTGTGAGGTTTGACATTCACTGTTCACAAATGATGGAATACTGTGAGGTTTGACATTCACTGTTCACAAATGATGGAATACTGTGAGAATTGACATTCACTGTTCACAAATGTAATTCTGTGAGATCTGACATTCATTGTTTGAAATTCACTGTTCACAAATGATGGAGTACTGCGAGATTTGACATTCACTCTTCACAAATGACGGAATACAGTGAGGTTTGACATTCACTGTTCACAAATAATGGAATACTTTGAGGTTTGACATTTGGTGTTCACAAATGGTGCAATACTGTGAGCTTTGACATTCACTGTTCACAAATGACAGAATACTGCGAGATTTGACATTCACTCTTCACAAATGACGGAATACAGTGAGGTTTGACATTCACTGTTCACAAATAATGGAATACAGTGAGGTTTGACATTCACTGTTCACAAATGATGGAATTCTCTGTTTTTTGAAATTCAGTGTTCACAAATAATGATATACTGTAAAACTTGACATTCACTGTTGGCAAGCAACGTAATACTGTGAGTTTGACATTCACTGCTCACAAATGATGGAATACTGTGAGGTTTGACATTCCCTGTTCACAAATGATGGAATACTGTGAGGTTTGACATTTGGTATTCACAAATGATGGAATACTGTGAGGTTTGACATTCACTGTTGACAAATGACGGAGTACTGTGAGATTTGACATTCACTGTTCACAAATGATGGAATACTGTGAGGTTTGACATTCACTGTTCACAAATGATGGAATACTGTGAGGTTTGACATTCACTGTTCAGAAATGAAGGAATATTTTGAGGTTTGACATTCACTGTACACAAATGATGGAATACTGTGAGGTTTGCCATTTACTTTTCACAAATGATGGAATACTGTGAGGTTTGACATTCACTGTTCACAAATGATGGAATACTGTGAGGTTTGACATTCACTGTTCACAAATGAATGAATACTGTGAGGTTTAACATTCACTGTTCACAAATGATGGAATACTGTGAGGTTTGACATTCACTGTTCAGAAATAATGGAATAGTGTGAAGTATGAAATTCATTGTTTAGAAATGAAGGAATATTTTGAGGTTTGACATTCACTGTTCACAAATGATTGAATACTATGAGGTTTGACATCCACTGCTCACAAATGATGGAATACCGTGAGGTTTCACATTCACTATTCACAAATGATAAAATACTGTGAGGTTTGACATTCACTGTTCACAAATGATTGAATACTGCAAAGTATGAAATTCACTGTTCACAAATGATGGAATACTGTTAGGTTTGACTTTCACTGTTCATAAATGATGGAATACTGTGAGGTTTGACATTCACTTTTCACAAATAATTGAATACTTTTAGGTTTGATATTCACTGTTCACAAATGATGGAATATTGTGAGGTTTGACATTCCCTGTTCACAAGTGATGGAATACTGTGAGGTTTGACATTCGATATTCACAAATGATGGAATACTGTGAGGTTTGACATTCACTGTTGACAAATGACGGAATACTGTGAGTTTGACATTCACTGTTCACAAATGAAGAAATACTGTGAGGTTTGACATTCACTGTTCTCAAATGACGGAGTACTGTGAGGTTTAACATTCACTGTTCACAAATGATGGAATACTGTTAAGTTTGATGTTCACAGTTCACAACTGATAGAATACTCTGAGGTTTGACATTCCGTGTTTACAAATGATGGAATACTGTGAGGTTTGACATTCCCTGTTCACAAATGATGGAATACTGTGAGGTTTGACATTTGGTATTCACAAATGATGGAATACTGTGAGGTTTGACATTCACTGTTGACAAATGAAGGAATACTGTGAGTTTGACATTCACTGTTCACAAATGATGGAATACTGTTGGGTTTGACATTCACTGTTCACAACTGATGTAATGCTGTGAGGTTTGGCATTCACTGTTTACAAATGATGGAATACTGTGAGGTTGATGTTTACTGTTCCCAAATTACGGAATACTGTGAGGTTTGACATTCTCTGTTCACAAATGACGGAATACTGTGAGGTTTGACATTCACTGTTCACAAATAATGGAATACTGTGAGGTTTGACATTCACTGTTAACAAATGATGGAATATTGTGAGGTTTGACATTCACTGTTCACAAATGAGGGATTACTGTGAGATTTGACATTCACCATTGACAAATGAAGGAATATTTTGAGGTTTGACATTCACTGTTCACAAATGATTGAATACTGCAAGGTTTGACATTCACTGTTCACAAATGATTGAATACTGCCAGGGATGAAATTCACTGTTCACAAATGATGGAATACCATGAGGTTTGACTTTCACTGTTCATAAATGATGGAATACTGTGAGGTTTGATATTCACTGTTCACAAATGATGGAATACTGTGAGGTTTGACTTTCACTGTTCATAAATGATGGAATACTGTGAGGTTTGATATTCACTTTTCACAAATGATGGAATACTGTTAGGTTTGACATTAACTTTTCACAAATAATTGAATACTTTTAGGTTTGATATTCACTGTTCACAAGTGATGGAATACTGTGAGGTTTGACATTCGATATTCACAAATGATGGAATACTGTGAGGTTTGACATTCACTGTTCACAAATAACATAGTTATGTGAGGTTTGATATTCACTGGTCACAAATGACACAATACTGTGAGGTTTGACATTCACTGTTCTCAAATGACGGAGTACTGTGAGGTTTAACATTCACTGTTCACAAATGATGGAATACTGTGAGGTTTGACATTCACTGTTCACAAATGATGGAATACTGTGAGGTTTGACATTCACTGTTCACAAATGATGGAATACTGTGAGGTTTGACATTCAGTGTTCACAAATGATGGAATACTGTGAGGTTTGATATTCACTGTTCACAAATGATGGAATACTGTGAGGTTTGACATTCACTGTTCACAAATGACGGAATACTGTGAGGTTTGACATTCACTGTTCACAAATGATGGAATACTGTGAGGTTTGACATTCACTGTTCACAAATGGTGGAATACTGTGTTTTTTGAAATTCAGTGTTCACAAATAATGATATACTGTGAAACTTGACATTCACTGTTCACAAATGATGAAGAATACTGTAAGATTTGACATTCACTGTTCACAAATGATGGAATACTGTGAAATTCGACTTTCACTTTTCACAAATGATGGAATACTGTTAGGTTTGACATTCACTGTTCACAAATGATGGAATACTGTGAGGTTTGACATTCACTGTTCACAAATGATGGAATACTGTGAGGTTTGACATTCACTGTTCACAAATGATGGAATACTGTGAGGTTTGACATTCACTGCTCACAAATGATGTTATACTGTGAGGTTTGACATTCATTGTTGAAAAACGACGTAATACTGTGAGTTTGACATTCACTGCTGAAAAATCGAATATTGTGAGGTTTGACATTCACTGTTCACAAATGAAAGAATACAGTGAGGTTTGACATTCACTGTTGACAAATGATGGAATTCTGTGAGGGTTGACATTCACTGTTGACAGATGAAGAATACTGTAAGATTTGACATTCACTGTTCAGAAATGATGGAATACTGTGGGGTTTGATATTCACTGTTCACAAATGATGGAATATTTTGAGGTTTGACATTCACTGTTCACAAATGATTGAATACTGCGAAGTATGAAATTCACTGTTCACAAATGATGGAATACTGTGAGGTTTGACATTCACTGTTCACAAATGACGGAATACTGTGAGGTTTGACATTCACTGCTCACAAATAATGGAATACTGTGAGGTTTGACATTCACTGTTCACAAATGGTGGAATACTGTGAGGTTTGACATTCAATGTTCACAAGTGTTGTAATGCTGTGAGGTTTGGCATTCACTGTTCACAAATGACGGAATACTGTAAGGTTTGACATTCATTTTTCACAAATGATGGAATACTGTGAGGTTTGACATTCACTGTTCACAAATGATGGAATACTGTGAGGTTTGACATTCACTGTTCACAAATAATGGAATACTGTGAGGTTTGACATTCACTGTTCACAAATGATGGAATACTGTGAGGTTTGACATTCACTGTTCACAAATGATGGAATACTGTGAGGTTTGACATTCACTGTTCACAAATGATGGAATAGTGTGAGGTTTGAAATTCAGCATTCAGAAATGAAGGAATATTGTGAGGTTTGACATTCACTGCTGACAAATGATGGAATACTGTGTGGTTTGACATTCACTGTTGACAAATGATGGAATACAGTAAGATTTGACATTCACTGCTGACAAATGATGGAATACTGTGAGGTTTGACATTCACTGTTGACAGACAATGGAATACTGTTAGGTTTGATATCCACTATTCACAAATGATGTAATACTGTGTAGTTTGACATTTGGTGTTCACAAATGATGGAATACTGCGAAGTATGAAATTCACTGTTCACAAATGATGAAATACTGTGAAATTTGACTTTCACTTTTCACAAATGATGGAATACTGTTAGGTTTGACATTAACTTTTCACAAATAATTGAATACTTTTAGGTTTGACATTCACTGTTCACAAATGATGGAATACTGTGAGGTTTGACATTCACTGTTCACAAATGATGGAATACTGTGAGGTTTGACATTCAGTGTTCACAAATGATGGAATACTGTGAGGTTTGACATTCAGTGTTCACAAATGATGGAATACTGTGAGGTTTGACATTCACTATTCACAAATGATGGAATACTGTGAGGTTTGACATTCACTGTTCATAAAAGATGGAATTCTGTGAGGTTTGACATTCAGTGTTCACAAATGATGGAATACAGTGAGGTTTGACATTCGCTGTTTATAAATGATGGAATACTGTGAGGTTTGACATTTATTGTTCACAAATGATGGAATACTGTGATGTCTGACTTTCACTGTTCACAAATAACATAGTTATGTGAGGTTTGATATTCACTGGTCACAAATGACACAATACTGTGAGGTTTGACATTCACTGTTCACAAGTGATGCAATGCTGTGATGTTTGGCATTCACTGTTCAGAAATGGTGGAATACTGTGAGGTTTGACATTTACTGTTCACAAATGATGGAATACTGTGAGGTTTGGCATTCACTGCTCAGAAATTATGGAATACTGTCAGGTTTGACATTCACTGTTCACAATTGATGGAATACTGTGAAGTTTGACATTCAATGTTCACAAATGAAGGGATACTGCGAGATTTGGCATTCAGTGTTCCCAAATGATGGAATACTTTGAGGTTTGACATTCACTGCTCACAAATGACAGAATACTGTGAGGTTTGACATTCACTGTTCACAAATGATGGAATAGTGTGAGGTTTGAAATTCAGCATTCAGAAATGAAGGAATATTGTGAGGTTTGACATTCACTGTACACAAATGATTGAATATTGTGAAGTTTGACATTCACTGTTCACAAATGATGGAATACTGTGAGGTTTGACATTCACTGTTCTCAAATGATGGAATACTGTGAGGTTTGACATTCACTGTTCACAAATGATGGAATACTGTGAGGTTTGACATTCACTGTTCACAAATGATGGAATACTGTGAGGTTTGACATTCATTTTTCACAAATGATGGAATACTGTGAGGTTTGACATTCGCTGTTCACAAATGATGGAATACTGTGAGGTTTGACATCCACTGTTCAGAAATGATGTA
>NC_056730.1:49994656-50025717 GCF_019279795.1 Protopterus annectens | reverse complement strand
GGGGAAAAAAAAGTAAGTGTAAAAAAAAAAAGTGTGTAGCGTATATAGCGCTAAGAAAATCCAGGGGGGTGCAAGTGCACCCCCTTGCACCTGCCTGCGGGCGCCCTTGATGGCAGGCCCTGTTTATGTGTCCTTTTGAGTTTTTACATGTCTATTCTGTTAAACCTTCAACAAGAGATTATTCTCATAACAGTTTGTCAACATTCCAACTAATAAATTAAATTAGTCCATGTATATGGATTAACTGATTCATTGCTCTTGGATTCGAGTTTATGCCTTTAAATTTATCAAAATTGGCATTAGCCCAAACAGATCTATTTAAGAATTGTTTTTCTTATTTATTCATTTATTTATTTATTATTTGCTAATTGAGTTAGTACCAGTAGATTAGTAGTCTTTTTTCAGACAAAGCCCAAGGTGCTACTTACAGTATATTGACTATAATAAATTTGACCATGGCATCAAGGTTATTAAAAAATCTGTTTTAAGTATTATTTCTAAGCAGTTGGCGTTTTTGACTGTAAAAGTTACTATGGAAGTGAAATCATGCATGGTGACTCAGATTACTCATTTCCTGTAATTCTGGCAATAAAAAAGACTTAAATGAACCAACCAGTCTATCAGATTCTTTAAATGACAGGTATGCATTTATTCCAAGTTTTAATAATGATGCTATAAACGTATTTCAAAACATTGTGATATATGAATGATTTAATGTTTTTAAGCAAAACTGTAGAAACAGAGATAACTAATTAAGTGTGAATATTACATACTTATTTAAATAAATAATTATACAAAAAACAGCATATAGTTATTAATCCTGTAGAGAAACGTTTAAGTTTGTTAGTGCAAAATCTACAACAGTGGGTAAGGCTGTGCACTGCTCACCTTTCAAACACTAATGTATGATCTTTCTAACTAAAATAGTACTTTAAAACTAAAAAGAAGTTTAACATCCCATCCAAAGGACAGCATACCCATGAGTGCAGCACCCCCTTTATGCTGGAAAATCAAACCAACTACCTAGTATGGGAATTAAACCCTCAGAATTCTGCAGTAAATCTAAGTATGCTACCTGTTGTGCTACTGACACTGAAATAATCATATTCTCACATAAAGTATATGTTAAATTATTTCTTAAATTCAATTACTGCTCCTTACGTTACTACAGTAGTATGTTTTTTCGTAAAGCTTTTCTAATTATCTTTGATGGACAAAAATGTCTTCATAAGAATGGTACTGCAATGGGCCCCAACTTTACACTAATTTGGTCATGGGCCCATATGAGATAATGAATCTATATATGGAAAAAGTATTTGGACGTAGATGGGATATGCAACAATTTCATGAATTTTCAGCCATGTGCGTATAAGAGATCTTGTTTAGCAATTACTTTCTGTCTAACCTATAAAAGTTCAAATTATGTAGCTGTAACTTTATTAAGAATGCCTCAATCCCATGTCTGTCTTAAATGAACAAAAAAAAAAAAATGAGTGCTAAAGTAGCCTACACAGATCATGGTCTTATATCCCCTGCCTCATCTTCCTTGTCTTACAGAAAGTTTCTAAAAGCTAGACATGTTTGTAAGCAATGACCTAATATTTTAGTAGTTGATTAAAATCTACATACTCCTTTCATAATGGACGTTAAATCATCCAATATATCAGTCTAGATTCTTGGAAATCATATGCAAATTTTTTTCTATGTAACTAGTCCAAACTACTCTGTTATTGCTTACATTTTTGTATTTTTTGTTTAGAAATATTTCACCCAAGGTGAGCCTCTGATTAGTCAATATTGATTAGTGCGCTTCCCTGGGTAAAAATATATATCAATATGTAGATTTATAATAGATTTATAGATATATCTGTATCTATCTGTGTGTGTTTGTATATATAAATATATATATATATATATATATATATATATATATATATATATATATATATATATATATATATATACACACACACACACACACGTATATATATATATATATATATATATATATATATGGATTCACTTCATAACACTGAATACTCAAAACACTGAAAATGAGGAAACTTCATAATACAGAAGACCAAAACACTGAAACATCAAAACACTGAAAACTCAAAACACTGAAACTCAAAACACTGAAAACACAAATCATACATATACTGAGTTTAAACAACATAAATCATAGCACTTTCCACTTAGTGCAGTGAAGTGCAATCTTGGAGTTGATATATATAAGTAGCAGGGAGTGTGGGGGAGCTTCCCACATGGGGGTGCAGGGGAGCTTGCCCCCCTGCTTACACTTGGTGGAAAGTGCTATGGTTTATGTTGTTTAAACTCAGTATATGTATGATATGTGTTTTCAGTGTTTTGAGTTTCAGTGGTTTGAGTTTTCAAGATTTTGAAGTTTCAGTCTTTTGGTTTCAGTGTTTTAAGTTCCAGTGTTTTGAACTTTCAGTGGTATGAAGTGAATCTATCTATCTATATATATATATATATATATATATATATATATAGGTGTCTCCTCCTTAACCCCCAAAAGACTAAACTCTTGCTCTTTACTCCTACACAAAAGTCCACCCCACTTAACTTCACTATCAAATCTAAAACTGGTACAGTCATATCTCCTAACACTACTACTACAAAACTCTTAGGAGTACCTATTGACCACAGCCTTAACTATGATACTCACATCAACATCACAATCAAATCAGTAAACCGAAAACTTGGCTCCCTCTACAAAATAAAGCCATAGCTAGAACTACTATTGCCCAAACCCACCTTATCTCTACTCTCTTTTATGCCTCTCCTATATATACAAATCTATCCAAATGCAACCTCCACAAGCTGGCAGTCTCTTACAATAATATTGCCAGATTTGCTACCAGCTCCCCTTTTAGAACGCAGCACTGCCTAAACCTGAAGCAGCTTGGTTGGCTTGAATTCCACAATCAAATTTTATTTTGTCAACTGAATATTGCACATAAAACCCTTTACCACCCAGAAAACATACCAATTCTCACTAGTCTAATCTGCCTATATAAAAATCTTATAAACCTACGCTCAGCCAATAAACTTCTGGTATCCATACATAAACGCAACAACAGGAGATTCTCTTTTCTCTAATACTGTGGGGAAAAGTTGGAACCTACTTCCCAGTGAAATTACATCACTATCTTCAACTACACTCTTCAAAAAGAAACTAAAACAATACCTTAAAAACCATTGGCTATGTCCCTGTTCAAACCTGACTAAGACTATCTCTGTCTATTTACATCACAATCAATCTCCCCAAGTTTCTTACCCACTTTATTGCCACTTTAAGGCCTCTACCATCTAGATGCTCTAGTTGCTCATATTCACCTAAGATGTAATTTACCTCTTTTCTGTCTCCTGAGTTTCTCCCCCTCCACTTACTCTCCCAATCCTGTTTTCAACTACCTGATCTCCCATATTCTGCAGAAGACTTTCTTCCCACAGCATTCACAAAAAAAAAACAAAAAAAAAAACAAATATTACCTTATCTTATTTTTGTGCTATTCTTCTGTTCCATCAATGTTTGCTAAATTACCTTAATCACCTGTTTTTGTCTAGCAACCTATCTGCATCTGAAGTTTAGTGTTCTGTAACTTATTACTTAATACTTTGTGTGTCTAGTCTGTTTTAATGTGGAGCTTTTCTTCCCGGGCCTCTACTGAAAATGGATATATATCCAGCTAGACTAGCCCGGTCAACAAATGTAAAATAAAAATAAAATAAAATATCTATAGATGTAGATATAGATATACATAGATATACATATTAAACTATACTTTGTGAACGACTATAACATTTGTTCATAATATCTTGTTAAAATACTATTCTGCGCTATTCCTTATTACTGATATGGTGACTCATACTTACTTTGGTTGGCCAAAGGTTTTAATAGCTTGTTTATAGATTATGGTTGGCACAGTAGTCACCTAACAACTGTGTTAAAATCAGTTAAAGATAATTCAAACTATCTAAACAAGTTTATACAGCACTGATAAATAATTTTACATTGTGGGCTAACACATATTGATGACGCGAAGGAGGGGTTTGATTTAAAGAATATTGCTGAAACATTAATAATAAAGAAATCTCCAGCCCAGTTGCACAACATTTTTCAGTATGACTTAATCCAGATCTTCATTAGTTAATTTTTTTATACTGTGTTAATATCATAGATATAATAGCTTAGCATAATTTTCAGTATTAAGAAACCAAGGAAAATGGTTTGTAAGAAAGAACACACACTAAAAAAAAAGCTTCAGTATGCAACAAAATATAACAGTCCAAAACATGTACCAGTATCAATGCAACACTCTTATCACAACAATCTTAATATTGCATGTACTTATCCTAGGAGTCAATATGAAGTAATCACCCCGGACAGAAATCCGCAAGCATTTCACTGGAATAAGATAAAGGGGAAATAACAGGAAATGAAACAGTGGTGCAATGGTGAATCAGATAGCATTGTCACATCACAGCAAGACCTTCCCCAGTTTGATTCTCAGCTTGGGTAACATCTGTGTGGAGTCTGCATGTCACCCCTGTGTTCGCGTGGGTTTCCTCTGGGTGTTCTGGTTTCCTCCCACATTGCAAAGAAATGCAGTATGTGGATTAAACACTCTAAATTGGCCATAGGTTTGAGTGTGTGGTATGGAAGAATGGCCATGACAGGGTTAGCCACCAGGTGATATAAACCTTAGCTCTACTTGATTGCCACTGTTGAAGTGACACCCTGACTGCATGTGCAAAAATGGGAAAAAGGGGTTGTAGATGGATGGATTCTCATAATAATTACACCAGAGAGTATATCAATTAAATCTCACTGAAAGGTTTATTTGGTGGAATTTTCCTAGCATCAAAATCTGTAATTGCTGTGTCCTTTTAATCTGCTGCTGGTTTGAGACATATGTTCTTTATACTGATTGCTGCTGCAGTAGCCTACGCTATATGGTTATATCCTGCAAGGATATAACAGACTGACAACTTTCAAAGCTCTAAGGCAACTTCCACACAAGCAAACTGATAGTCAGCTCAAGCTGAGCTGACTGAAAAGCAGGGTTAGGCTCCAAGCCTATCAGAGCTTTCCTGCCACCAAAGAGCAAGCTCCTCTAAGGCTTTAGAGAATTGATTGTCAACTTGTGCTGCTGCTTTGCTAGGCAAATAAGTTCTCTTTGGGGAAGAAACCTTCCTTTAAAAAAAATATTTGTTTGATAACACTTTACTGTTCAGGAAAGTTATTTTCAAGCAAGGAGTTTGTGTTTTAATGGATTATCACAAAACTGTATAGTACTTTTAAATGGGAAGGCTATTTTTACCTGTCATTTTAAACATTGTTTAAAGTATTTAAGAAAAATAAAACATTTTTATGGAGGCATTGTATTTATTTTATGTTTTGAGTCTGCCAAAGTATTTTGAAGTGCTTTTTATTATGTTTTTCTGTGAAAAAAGTTACTTTTAAAGCTATAAAATGTTACCGGCTCTTGTTGCTTTTTTCTCTGGAAAAGAGGCATTATTTTCAGCTCGACCATGGAAAAAGCAGTCAGTCCCAGAGTCAGTCCTATTTCCAGCCACAAAAAGAAAAAGTTCAGCAAACAGCCTTTACCACCACAGCAGGCTAGCAATTTGCCTCAACCACACAGGTGGACAACTGTGTTTTGGCCATTACTTGTACCTCAGACCTTTCATCTTTTATTCTGGGTCCTCTGGTGTAGCTGCAATAGCCACAATGGACCAGAGATTAGTCAGATCCTCTGTGACAGTTGGGGTCCCGTCAGCGAGCAAGGGAGATACACTCTTGTCAGTTCTGGGAGAGGGAACAAAGAAGGCTTCCCTGTTTAATCAGATTGTTGTGCCAAACACTGGAGAAGCTACTACTGCTGCTGCTGTTAGCCCCATTTTTCTTGTCAAAAAGAAACAAAAAACTAAACATGTATTTACTCTACCTCAAATTTTCTTGGACAGGAGTAATTTACTGGGTTTGGCTCAGGGTTTGTTCAGGCTATTGATCATACCTCTCAACCTGGAAACATCAAAAATCTGGACAAGGCCCATGAAAAATAGGTACAAATCTGTACGCTGATTAACATCTAATTTGCATACATAATTATGTAACCCCACCCACTCTAATGGAATTGTGGGATACCAACTTTCGAACCAAAATTGAAGAACAGACAACCAAAATATGGCAGAGTCCCCCTGCAGCCATTCCAGTGTCCTGTTACCTGGCTATTTTGCCCCATTTACCATAAACACTAATGTATGCATACTGCTTTACTTCTACAATGATTTAATTTTTTTTTACATTTTACAGCACAACAATGCAGAAACACTATAAAACATCATCTGGTAAACAAAGCAATACTGTCTCACAATGAAAATAGGCTTGACATTAAACTTTGCCCTTGAAACTCACATTCATTGAAACAGCATTGAAACCCACACCACATCCAAAGAAAATGCATCTGGCCAGTGGTGGATAAAGATTACCTTTGGGCTGTTTTCAAATCATTGGCCCTTGCACACAAAACAAGAAACACCTTTTCTTTATACCCCTTCCTGTCTTTATAAAATTGTTTTCCTTGTATAATACAACAATCATGTTAGAGCATTTTAAATTTATTGTTTGAACATTTTGCCAGTAATCTGTACTGTAGGCAATGAAACAAAACACATGAACCAATGATGACAAAACTGCCCAACTCAGAACTTTTCCATCATAAAAGTCTGCTTCCACACCCACACTATAAATAGAATGACAGTAGTGTAAGCCATAGGCATCTTGCACAGCATCTCCCACTTATTTTCAATTTCATTTTTTTTGGGGGGGGGGGACAAAAGGTCAAAAACCAGGCTCACATTTTAAACATTGCTTGTATAATTTTGTAAAGTTGATAGAATAAAATGTTGTGCGACCATCATGCATTTCACTGGCAGGTTTTGAACTCAGAACTCTGTGCACTACATTCAGAACAACATACCACTATCCCAAATCAGCAGCTGCCTGAAAAATAGGAAGACTGAAACTTAATAGCCATCATTTAGTGAATTCATTTCTCACTTCTCAACATAGCTCTTGACCTCAACACAAAAAACATGGACAAACAACAAAGCCAATAATGGGGAATACAAATTCAGTTCTCACTTCTCACTCACCATATCTCTGAACTGTTAGCACAAAAACAATAGGGGAATACAAATTGTGTGCTCACTTATCATAGCTCTAAACTATTAGCACAAAAAAAAATGTTCTTACTTCTCATCATAGCTCTCTCAACACTTAGTACAACAAAAAAAAATCTGGACAAAGCTCAGAAGATAACTTTCAACTGTTAAAGAAAAAAAATGTTCTCACTTTTCATCATAGCTCTCAACTCATTCAGAAATGGTGGTGGCTAGGGATAGTTGACTCTTTTTACCCTGTACTAAAGGTACAGGGTTTGAGCCTGAATACCTTTAGCCACCAAGTGTATTATATGGGGGCATTTTCACACACACACACACACAGAGGTAATTAGCATTCCCAAAAACACCTTTTTCTGACAGATAAGATTAAAGTTTAATAACGAAGGTATTTTTGTTCATTTCCTTAATATTATACTACATTCAATAGGACTCCCGGTCATTTCATATGCTTGTTCACAACATTAGTTGTGGTTACAGGTGTTATTCTGTCTGCTGTCAGACAGAACTGAAGATTGCAGATCATTTGATTTAGGATTCTAAAAGTATGGGTGCAAAATGGCTTGCACAGGGATCCATCTAAAAGGTAGCATTTACATTTTAAATATAGAATAGGAACTTGTCAATAACAAAAGCAAACTGCAGAATGTTCTAGGGATTATGGTAGCAGTCTCTGTAAAGGAAGGGTCTGGTAAGACAACAGACATCCTCCCTATATCAGTTAAATTAGAAGAGAATCCTTTTTTTGTAACATTTGATTGGTCAAACACTCAAAACTAGAAACATTACCAACAGTATATGGAAGTAATAGTGAATCCAGTAAATAAATGTGAAATATGCTTAACAAATTATTATCCCACTTATAAAAAAATCCGCCTATTATCACAGACATTTTTTTAAATGTCTTTTATCAGATATACAAAGCGAGATGTTATGTGAGATTTTCATCTATTTGATGTGCGTGGATTTATCTTTTTAAAATAGGTTGATAAACGTAAGCTTTCCCAGCAGAACTTCAGGTCTTCAGCATATTTTTACTTGATTGTGGAGAAGGGCTTTTTTTCTCTTTCAACAAAATGGCAGTTTTAGTGAACTAAATTTTTGGATAAGAGTTCTCTTAAGGGGCTGTCTTGGTCATCATCCATGGGTGACTCGGGTTTTTGATTAATGGCCTCCTCCATGGTCTTATTACTGGTCAGCAGTCACAGTTCAAGGCCTGCTGTGTCAGAGGTTCAGATAAGTATTCTTCTGCACTCTATCACCCTAACTGTAGGACTATACTCTTCACCTAGGGCTTATACACCCAAGGATCAGTGCTATGGGGGTGCTTATCTGGCTATCACCTGGTCTCATTTTTTGCTGATGGATGAACCCTTCAACCCCCCCCCACACACACACACACCTGCAACACCTGACTGTTCTGGTTCATGGAAGTGCTAATCAGACCCTGGTCACTGTTGCTACAGTCAGAGAGCCATCACTAGATTCCACCTTTCTGTGCCATTGAGATAGCAACAGCACTGCTGATTTGGCAGAACAGTTCCTTCAATCTCCTCTTGTATCATCCAGGTAAGGGACCAAATACTCCTTTTCAGAACTGTTTAATATGTTGCAGATGGACAGCAATCTCTTTCTTCAGACTTTGATGAATGTTTGTGTGTGTTTTGTGGCTGATTTCCCTAAGCACCAGGCTACATTCCTGGACACCCTGTAATCTCATTGCTGGGTGCCTTCATGGCTCTCAAGTGGGCAATCCCAAAAGCAACATGTGCAATACTTTTCTCTCCCTGAGATAGGAGAGCTTGCCATAGTACATTTCGGCCTATTCCTTTTCCCAGCCAACATCAGTCCAAATCTGTTCACAGTCTTGAATCAGCAGTGGCATCACTGAATACGTGTTTTGCAGATTTATTTGCCATACATTTCTTCGTGCATTCTGTAGTACAAGCCTTTTTCAGTCATGCTTGAATGTCCGTTGATAGTTTCAACATTCACTGTATGAAACCAACAGTATTTCACAGAAGCAAACTACATTATCAGAAATCAAGCATTTTAATTTAAACAAACATGGCAGCAGGACAAGGTTTCAGACTTAAGCAGATCAGTGTTTCCATGTAATTTAACCTGGTAAGGTACAGGGAAGAGTAACACTAGAAATATACAAAATCTAGTGTACGGAAGCTGTTTTAAAGGCTCTCTAAAGTGCCCTGCTCAGTTTACTCTTACCTTTGTGACTCAGATATTTACAGAATCATTTAATGACTTTTCTGGCTAATATTTCTCCCAAATCCCGGATCTGAAGTAATGATGAATAATAGGACAGATCTGTTTCCACACACGCACACACACACTCTGGTTCCTTACCTGAGTAGTTCTGTTGTTGCTGCCATTAATCCCTGCGAACTGCTGTTTCAGCTTCCCGCCCAAGCTCTTCTGTTCCCCATGTTGCTGCCATTAATCCCGGCTCGGCGAACTGCTGTATTGTATCACTATCAGCTTCCATTCCCTCTGTGCTCTTCGTTTCAGCTTCCTGCACAAACTCTTCTCTTCTGCTCCCCATGTTGTTGCTGTCATTAATCCTGTCCCGACTCCCGGCTCGGCAAACTGTTAACTTGCTGCCATTAATCCTTCCCAGCTCAGCGAACTGCTGTATCAGCTTCCTTCCATTCCTGCCATTTCGCAACTTAATTCAGCCAGCCGGAAATGATGATGTGAGCTCCATGAGCTCAATTCCGACTGGCTGGTAGCCTGACGGAGCTGACGTCATTGCGCACGTGATGATGTCAGCTCAGACAGCATGAAAATTTTAAAAAAAAAGCAAAGAAAAATCGGAAATGAAGGGGTGCCACTCATTTGGACCCCAAAACTTGGTAAAAACCAAGTAATTCGGAACGGTTGGGAGGTCTGCTATTGATATAATATAGTTTTTGGTAAAAGAAAGAGAAATACCGCTTTTCCTGAAGAGACTCAAAATTTGGAATCTGGACAGGAAGCTGGAATAGATATAGGGTTTTCTCATCAGATTTTTGATTCATGCACAGATTAGAGCACTTTTTCTGCTTCTCCCTGTGAGGATTTCTCTTTCTGTTAGACTATTTCCAAAATATGTCCGTGTTTTCAGTGAGACAACACTGAAGTTTCTCAGTCTCTCCAAAAATACTATGAGCTGTTACAAAAAGAATTTCCAGAACCTTCACCTATTCCTGCCATTCTGTCAGCTTTGGAGGATGTGTGTTACTGCCTACAACTTTGCGATACTCAGCCAACTCCCCCTAAAAAGGCAGATAGGATGCATAACGTTACTCAATCTTTTAAGTCTTTATACAGTCTTCCAAAACCTGACCCAGCAGCTATAGCTTTCATTATTTCTACTGCTGTTACACATTTAGTTAATTCTAATCCTACTTTTTCTGATAAGGATGGAAAGATTATTAATAAGTATGGGGAAAAAGTGCATGCTTCTGCAGCTTTGATGTTCAGAATTTTTGAAGTGGCAGGCTCATATGTTAAGAATTTTTCTGGTTAACACATAAACACACAAAAACATACTCGGAGGCTCTAAATAAAAATCTACCTAAACAGCAAAGACCTCCTAAGCAGATATCCAAGCAACAGCCACCCCTCAATACCCACAAATCACATATCTCACAAAATCAGTGTGCCTCACAGTCACAGCCCTTAAGGCCAAACAACACACCAAATACACTTGTTATAGGGGACTCTATTGTCCGGCACACTGATGTCCCGCTCACCAGACTGAACAAGGAGAAGGTCACTGTAAGCTGCCTGTTGGGTGCCAGGATCCACCACATAATGCAAGCTGTCAGGTCACTCCAAAGCAAGTACAAGTATGACTCCGTCATTGTCCATGCTGGTGTGAATGACCTGAGATGTACCTTCCTGGACTACATGAAAAGAGACATAGAGGAGCTCTCTGACCATGTAGCCCAGACTGGTATGACCCTGACCTTGAGTAACATCTTGCCCTCACCAAGAATGATGCCACAGTATAAAGACAAAACGATCAGTTTCAACAATTGGCTAAAGTATTGGTGTCATTCAAAGGGGATCCATTGTCTGTCAGCCTGGGATGACATGCTTGACAAGCCACGTTGCTTCAATAGGGACGGCTTGCACCTGTCACCCTTAGGCTTTTGTATACTGGCCAAGGCTCTTGCTACCCCCATAGTGCCTTTTTTAGGCAAGGCTCAAAGGACAAACCCACCTCCATAGACAACCCAAGGATAAAAAATCTAAAGGTAATGCTACTCAATGCCAGAAGTCTAAACCTCAAGATGCACGCACTCAAGGCTCTCCTCAGTATGGAGAAAATCGATATCTGTGCAGTAACAGAAACCTGGTTCAAGGCTCCTGAGAGCACCCCAGCACTACCAGGTTATACCATGCGTTTCAGCCCCAAAACTCGGACCGAAGCACAAAAGGAGGGGGAGTATCTATATTCATCAAAGATACCTACACCTCCAGGTTAGTGGCACTGCACGAAGCATCGGAAACCATCCATGTGCAACTAACAGCGGGAAAAACTGCCTTTCAGTTTGTAGCCTGCTACAGAACACTGGAGAATATGAAGGTCTCTTCAAACACTATGTTATTGGGTGACTTCAACTACCCAAACATTGACTGGGAAAACTACTCAAGCCCAAACACCCTCGCCCAATGGTTCCTTGAATTTATAAACTCTAACGCAATGGAACAACTGGTCACCACTCCCACAAGAGGGAACAACATATTGGACCTGGTCATCACCAACATGGGGACTGTATGTTCCACACCAGAGATAAACCCCTTATTGGTAAGATCAGACCATAAACAAATTTCCCTGGACATCCATATCCCATCCCCACCCCCAGCCAAGGAAATCACTGTAAAAAATTTCTCAAAAGCCAACTTTGCACTTCTCAAGACTGAGGTGGAATCCTTCAAAGCCCCTAGGCCAGAGGATAATACAGCCCAATCCACAGAATCCTTTACAAATGCATTCTATGAGCACCTGCAGGAATGCATGGATCGTGCTATCCCAAATAAAACCAAAACTCACTCCTCCAAAAACAGGAGACCAGTCTGGTGGACCCCTGCCATAAATAAGCTATACAACAGAAGGAGGAAGCTACTACATGACAGAGCAAAATCCCAAAAAGGGAAGGCATCTCTGATCAGTATTAGCAAGAAACTTCAATCCCTCATAAAATCATCAAAGGCCAGTTTCGAAAGAAAAATTGCCCTAGACACTAAAGATAATCACAAGGCCTTCTTTAGTTATGTCAGGAACATGGGCGGAAACTCCCAGATATTCTCTGAATTGTTGCATAACGGTACAAAATATACTGAACCTACAGACATAGCCAACATCCTGGCAGACAGATTCAGCACGAACTTCTCCCCCCCTTCCCCCCCAAAGGAAAAAATGCCTATCCCAACTGAATGTAACCTCCCTGACATCACAGATGCAAAGGTGAAAGCTGCCCTCTCCAAAGCAAAAAACACAACATCTATGGGACCGGACGGTGTCCCAGGCTGTGTCTTACATGAGCTCCAAGAAGAACTGAACCCTCACATTAAGTCACTGATCAAAATTAGCCTTACTACAGGATATGTACCCAAAGAATGGCGTACTGCTACAGTGGTCCCACTCCACAAAGGTGGTGCCATAACGGACCCCAGAAACTATCGCCCCATAAGCCTGACTAGTCTGGTCTGTAAAGCTATGGAGCGTATTATCATGGAACTCATAAACAAAGACATTGGGAGCCTCCAGACACTGGACCCTACCCAATTCGGCTTTGTTAAGGGCAGATCTTGCCTCTTAAACCTAGTTGATTTCTTTGAAACAGTTACCAAAGCCATAGATGAGGGCAAGGTAGTCCATACAGCCTACCTGGACCTCACAAAAGCTTTCGACACAATACCCCACTCAGGTATCATAAATAAGCTTACCAGCTTAAATATCAACCCCTGTATCACAAGATGGGTTGCAAACTGGCTCAGAGATAGAACTCACATGGTCAAAATCGCAGGTGCCATGTCCGAATCCAAACCAGTTACAAGTGGCGTCCCACAGGGCTCAGTTCTGGGACCTCTTTTGTTCGGTATATAGTTCTCTGAGGGTCAGGCTAACACGGGGGGATTATGGCTGACAAAGTTCACAGATGACTGCAAACTGGGGTCCATAATCGAATCTCCAGCTGACACAAGCATCCTCCAAAAGGGTCTCACAGAGACGGATGCTTGGTGCCAGAGCCACGGCCTCAAGCTAAATGCTAAAAAGTGCATAGTCATCCCCTTTGGGAAAAACAAGGTGCCCACAAATTATCACATAGGTGGTAATCCATTAAGTACAGAAGAAGTAATTAGAGATTTGGGGACCAACGTAGATAGTAATCTCTCCTTTGATAATCACATTGCCAAAGTGGTTAGAAAGACCTTCTATATAGCCCACCTTATCACGAAAAGGTTCGCATCTAGATCAAAAGAGGTCATTGTGCCCCTCTACTCATCACTCGTCAGGCCCATAATTGAATACAATGCCCCTTTTGGGATGTACCTTACCCGACACCTGCAGCAACTGGAGAGACCCCAAAAGTACCTCACCAAGAGGATCATGGGCTACAAACAGATGTCCTATGCAGCTCGACTAAAGAAATTCCAGCTCTACTCAGTTGCTTACCGCCTACTCAGAGGCGATCTATGCCTGACGTACAAAGCCATGTCAAACCCAGAATTAATGGACATGCTCCACCTCAAAAAATCCAAGTCCCTTAGAGCTACACACTCCAGGGACCTAAACCTCAGCACAAAAATAAATAGGACATGCTGGAAGGACAGATTCATTTCCCAGTGGCTCCCTTCACTCTGGAATACAATCCCAATTCATGTTAGACATAGCCCCTCGCTCACCCTCTTCAAGCGGAATCTTGACGCAGGGATGGGAAATCGCAAATTCACCCCTGGGATCTCTTCTGTGTCCCTGCTAGACAAAAAAACAAACAAAGCCAGCAGCTGTTGGTTACTGAAACAACAAATATTTAATCACAATGAAGGAAAAATCCCTCAAAGATAAAATAGCTCAAACAATAGCTCATACAGACCGGTTTTGGCTCAGCAGAGCCTTCCTCAGTGAAAATAATAAATAGATATAAAGACAAACCCAGTGGCTATACATATATAGAACTGGAAGTATAAGAGAACCAATCACAATCCATGACCAATAAGTCAAAATTGGTCATTAAGACCAGGTGGGAATAAAGCCCCAAGTTTAATAATCCATTTCCTCTCCTTAGAAGTAAGTATCTCATGCCACTTTAACTTATTCTGACATTTACCCCTAATACAATCAATAGTTCTAAACATAAAATTAGCTGTAGTGTGTTTCAAACTATGCTTGTATAATGCATTGTTGTCACATTTGTTCTTAATGGCACTTATATGTTCACAGATTCTAAGACGAAAAGCCCTAGAAGTCTGACCTACATAGAACGCAGAGCAAGTGCAGGTCACCAAATAGATGACCCACTCAGTGCTACAGTTAGCCCAAAATTTGATCTCAAAAACCTCAGGAGTATTTTTGCTGCTAAATTCACAACTACGTGTAACTCTAGTACAGAATTTACAATGCCCACATGGGGTACATCCAACCACTGGTACCCCTGTGAAAGTTAATTGGGTAGAACCCATGGGATCAGACAATAACCTCTTATAATGGCTCAAATGGGACCCAATAGTTCGTCCCCTTCTGAAAGAAAAAGAACATCTATCCTTGAGAATAGTGTGTAGTTTGTTCTCCGCCAACAGAATATTCCAATGTCTATCTATAATGTTCATAAACCCCCTGGTATTACGTCCAAAAGTAGTAACCAGCCTTAACGGCTGCTGAACCCCGTCCTGGTTACGATCTTTATAATGCAATAAGTCCTCTCTATTAATTTTATTTTATTTTATTTATTTTATTTTACATTTGTTAACCGGGCTAGTCTGGCTGGATACATTGTCCATTTTCAGCAGAGGCCCGAGGAGAAAAGCTCCATTAACAGACTAGTAAATTACAATAAAAAGAACAATAATTAAAATCACACTCAACACAGAACCAATCATACATACAAGCAAATAAAGGACAAAGTTGTTATTGGTGTAGTGAAATGCAGAAGTATTATAACAAGAAAAAAACAAAGGAGAGGCAACATTATTTAGTAGTAATTGAATATAATACGACTGACTCGTAAGGGAGAAGAATTGAAATAGGCTGGCAGATAGAGAGTCAAATGAACTGTACACTATTTACAATTTGGGATAGAACAACTTTTGCCAGAGCACTAGTATAGGAGCGAGATAAAAATAGAGTAGATTTGCATAAAGTTTGAAAAAGAAGAGATGACAAATTGCGTAGATATAGCATCTAGTAGGAGCAAAAAGTGAAAGAGAGTATTGCAGGTGGGTTAGGATAGGGAAAACATCAAAGGTTGAGAACAACCAGTATGAGTGAGAAAAAAAGGGGGGAATTAGAAATAGGGGAATATATTGCTGAGCTCAGTCAGGATTAGAGCATGGGCATAGCCAGTGGGTTTGTAAGTGGTTTCTTATTTGTTTTTTGAAAAGGTGAGATGAGCCTAGGGTGGTCAGGTGTATGGGAAGTTTGTTCCAATATGATCCTACAGTGTTGGCAAATAAGGAGTCACCTGCTTTATTGTGGGATTTGAGAGTAGTTACTAGAAGCTTATTGGCTGAGCGAAGGGAAGTGAGATTTTTATAAGGGGTGATGAGGTTGTTAAAGTTGGAAGCCCATCGTTTGGCCATGTGGATAGTACCTGAACGATACCCTCTATCTTTGAATCTACAGGCCAAATCATCACAGATGGTGGCATAGGACTGTTGGCTAGAGCATATTCTCCTAGCTCTTAAAAATTGTGATTTAGGTATATTCTGGATGACATGTTGTGGGTGGAAGCTGGTGGCATGTAATAAAGAATTATATTCTGGAAATTTCCTGAATAATGTAGTTGAAAGAGTATGATCTTCATTCCTATTGATTTCCACATCCAAAAAAATCATTTTTGATCTATGAAAATTCATCTTAAATTCAATACCCCATATATTGTTATTAAGATAATCAAGAAATTCCAGGAGATATTGCTCATCAGCCTTCCAGACCAACCAACAGTCATCCAGATAACGACGCCACATATCCATTTCACACATGTAAATGTTGTGGTTAACATCATAAATTATTACCTCCTCAATATATGCCATAAAAAGATCTGCGTAAATGGGTGCAAAAGATGCACCCATAGCAGTACCTTTGGTTTGCCAAAAGCATTTGTTTTGATAATAAAAAACATTGCTGGTCAATACATATTCTGTAAGGCAAACCAAAAAGGTATTGAAACCAGGTTTATATAAACCGGATCTGACTAGCCAATAGTCCAATGCTTGTAGGCCTGCCCAGTGTGGAATGTTAGTATAGAGGGACGTGATGTCAAGGGTACATAATAACCAGTGGGGTTCAAGTTGTATTTCTTTAATAACGTCCAAAAACTGCGTAGTGTCTTGAATCCTAGCTCTGATAAACACCAGCAATGGTTTTAAATATTGAGTCAGATATTCAGACAAAGGTTCAGTCAGGGAACCGTGTCCTGAAACAATTGGTTGACCTGGGGGATTATTAGCATGTTTGTGTATCTTAGGAAGCAGATACAGATACTGTTTCTTAGGGGAAAGAACCATTAGTTGTTCTTTGGTAGCCTGTGTGATTATACCCTCCTCAACTGCTAATGTAAAAAACTGTTCAATCTTACGTTGAAAATTAGGGGATGGGTCCAAGGGCATAGCCATATAATAATCCTTATTCCCCAGTTGTCTCATAGCCTCCTCATCATAGGAATCCTTATCTAGTACCACCACCGCCCCACCTTTGTCCGCTTGTGTAATAACTAAATTTCGATTGTTGGCAAGTTCATCAAGACCACATACTTCATCATTAGACAAATTATTATAGGATATAGAAAAATCCTTATAATAATAATGTAAATCCTGTAATACATTTTTTTGGAAAACACCTACCAAATGTGTCATAGGTGGAATAAAAGAAGATTTTTTAAACTTGAAATCATAAGATTTATCACCACCACTGTCTGCATATAGCAATTTCAGGTTTAACAATCGACAAAAATTGACCACATCTTGGGCTAAGGACTGTTCAGGTACAAAAAAAACGGGAACAAAATTAAGTCCTTTATTTAATAGTTTATTCTGTGTGGCAGTTAACTCAATAGAAGAGATATTGTGTACATTAGAATGAAATGTTAATGTTCTGTCATCATTTTCAAGAGTGCCTCCATGCTCTGTTTTGGTGTGTCTTTTCTTATGTTTCCGCCCCCCTCGTCTGTAGGTGAAGCGGAAGGGTGTGACAAATTGTCACGTTTGGCATTGGGCAAAACATCCAAATGATTCTCCTCAAGTTCTCCTTCTGTATTGGAGGAAGTATCCTCCCCTGAAGTAAAATTTGAAGATTCAAAACTATTCTTCAGAATAGATTTTGGTCTTTTTCTTTTCGGGGTTGAGAATCTCTTATTCCCCTTGTCATTCTCCCTAGGTAACTTAAAGGAGACATTTTTAGAAACATCAAAAGGTTTACCTTTTTCATAGTCACCTACGTCTCTAAAGAATTTTTTTATTTTCCTTTCTTTTAGAATCAATTCCATCTTAGATAGATCCGATGTTAGTCTTTTAATTTGTGTTTGAAAGGAATCACAAGTTTCAAACTTACTAGCATCTAAACATGTAGTTTCCAAATCTTTGACCCCTTTATGTACTTTTCGTTCATAAAAATCTGCCAAGGCATCAACAAATTTAGAGGAAGCTAACTGTTGAATGTGACCCCAATCCTCTAATAACTTGTCATCAATATTTGAAACCAAAGGCTGCACCTTCACCCTGAGGCCTCGAGGCGTGATATTTTTCTGTTGATATGCCTTAAAAAGGCGTAAATGCCAAACGTTAGTCCTAACCATTTTCATATTTTTATTGAGTGAACTAAAGAACATGTCACATTGACTGTTCAGATTGGATTCACCAATAGAAGAAAAATGTGTTGAACTGTGCAGGCCCAAGCCAAACACAGATAAATCATCCATGTCAGATGATAACCCCTGAATAAGGGGTGACAATGCCATATTTTAATCCAAAGAGCTGAACCAGACCAAAAAACAAATATGTCATAAATAAATATTACATCAAAAAACCATTAATACAGCACCAGCTACACATACATATCAATATCAAGGGGTGCAAACCATATGTTCAATCAATCATTTAAGCCTGCTCATTCACACCAGTCAAAAGAAACAAAAAAGACCAAAATACAATAGACAGTAATGAAGTGAATAGTATTAAAACCTCATACTGTGTATATGTCTTATATATATCGAAATTCCCTTGCATACACAAATACAATAAGCAGCCAAGTAAAGAAATATAGATCCATCAGATTATAACACTGCGTATTTGTGTAAAATACTGTTTCTTTTTGACAAGGAATGAGCAAATAGGTCAAAAAAACAATAATGTCAAAGGTTTATACTGTCCCCTTAGAGCACATATGAAATCAGCCCTGAAATGTATCAATGAAATGTAGCTGTGTAGGTCTGGAAGATCCAATGGACAAAAAATGGTAGCAAAAAAAGTAAGTTACCAAAAACACATTATCAAAATTGACAAATCCAATAGCTGAACATCAAAACATGTCCAATATATAGCTGAACATCAAAACATGTCCAATAGAATTCACATAGGGAAAAAATGGCATAGATATCAAGACAGAAAACTAAAAAATGACTGTCATTCCTATGAAATACAGAATCCCTGACTAGTGAAAATCAACATTTTACCAATATATCCACTATACTAAGCAAAAATATATCATATGGCTATAGCAAAATGTCCAATAAAAATACAGAACTAACATAAACTATAATGAGGTATATGTTATGAAAGTGTTGTCTGTAAGCAACACAAAATGACATATAGAGGCCAATAGGGACAAAATGTGGTAAGAAAATTATTACAGCATATAATAAATCATGAAAGGCGACCAAAACATGGCCAACCCCCTTAAATGTGCATAAAAATGCAACAATAAACCTTTCAATAGCTGCAGATGTCCAATGTCAATTGTCCAATGTCCTGAAAATCCAATAAAGTATGCACCAAACCGCATATATTAAGCAGACTGTTGATGGACAAAGCCAAACGAACGTGAGCATGATAAATGGAAATCTTCAGTGTAAACCCCAAAAAACGACTTTGCTAGACAAAGGCACAGTAAACTAATCTTAAAAGGGTACCTTCTGTGACCTACTTTACAGAGGCACAGTAGGCTAATCTGATAGGGAGGCAGAAGCCAAATACACTCTGGCTAGGCTTATAAATGCCTTAGGGCAGATAGCCTAGTATCTATGAACCTATGAACCTATGAATTGTAAAAGAATGAGGACTGCTGTCTGCAGTTTCTTCTTGTTAGAAAAATTTGCTTTAAATAATTTAATTTCTTCGATTGTACATGTCACTAGACATTTTTTACAGTGTGTGCGTATAATTTAGTGGACACTTTTTCAAGGGTTTTAGACACTGGTATTGCATTCAGGAGGTTTGCCTAGTTTTGTTCTCTGAACCTCCCAGATGATGTTAAAAAATTTTACAATTTTCTTTGGATAGAGAATTGTTTTTTGGCCCCTCTGTTGCAGAGGTGATCAAAAGGTGTGATGGAAAATCTTTTCAGTCCTCCTTTTCAAAAATTTCTAAGGGATTCTCTAACCTTTCATCCAATTTTGGTAATAAATAAATAAATAAATAAATACAAAATAAACAGTCTCAACAAAACCAGATAAACAGTAATTTAAGAAGAAATGACAAAGGGATTCCAAAAAGAATTCAGGACCCCCCCCACCCCCCCCAAAAAAGCAAGGACAGTCCAAGTTCAAATGATTGAGGGTTGGTATAAAGGTTAAAGTGTTTGACTCACAGACACAAAGTAAGTTGTTTGATTCTCATCTTTGGGTGGAAAATTGGCTAGGCTTAGAATGTCCTATTAAGAAAGCTAGCCTAGTATTTAGCTATGAACTTATCAAAAACACTGCATCAATTATGTTGCATCCTTTCAGTCAAATGCATGTGTGGTATCATTATGTTTTATGACCATACTGTTAGTATTAGGAGGTCATGGCAGATTAGGCTTAACATTTCATGAACTGTTACTCTAGGGATTGAAGATGTGTATCCAAGATGCCTTAGACTAAGCAAGCCAAATACATGCTGTTTAAGGATCTATTATACTATACTTTTCAATAACAGGTACTCCAAAGGAGGCGTATAACTAGGCTTACACCAAGCATGCCATGGTATGCACTTAACAGAAAGAATTTATTTACTATTGCAGCCAGTGGCTGTTACACTACTCAGTTGATTGGACAGTTATTTCTTTGCATATTATCATCAGTGGTCTCTAAGTACAACATTTAGTATTTGCCAAATGGTTTGTTCACAGCAAATACCACCAAGAAAATTACAATTCATTTCCCAGCAAATAACAACAGCAACTTGAAAACACCATCCCCCAGATTTAATAAACTCCTTCTAGGAATAGTGTGATTCCTGCATGGGGTATATGTTGGCCGTGTTGGCAGCTCCCCCGCGACAGCATGCCTTGCATACTAATGAAGGCGAGCTACTGAGGAAGAGCCATGAATCAGTATTAGGGGGTGTGTTACAGTGCTCAAAGATGTGTAACATACCCCCTGCACTGTGAAAGTGCCATACGACACTAAAAAAAGAAAGAAAGTGCCCACGGACACTTATTAATATATTAGTTTAGTTATTTCACACAGGGGGTGTGTTACAGTGTCTGTAACCCACCCCCTGCATTGTCAAAGTGCCGTACATCACTAAAACATGAAAGAAAGTGTCCTCTGACACTTATGAATTATTTTTTATTTATGTCACACAGGGGGAGTGTTACAGTGTCTGTAACACATCCCCGTACCGTCAGAGTGCTGTATGGCATGGAAATGAAATGTCCCAATGGGAATTTTCATTTTATGTTTATTTTTTGTTGTTTTCTTTTTTTTCTGAGCATGTTTGCCCAATGTGGCACATTGCTCAGCAGTGCTTAAACATAATGAAAAGCTATATAGAAATCTATAGGTGAAATATTCACAGCTGAGCTAGCTGAATGGTTAGAGTTGTAGCTTCATGTGCAGTAGGTGCACAGTTTGAATACCAAAACAGACCATTCAGCTTTACATCGGAAAGCAGTTCTATTTATATGTATATTTTTTTATTGCTCTAGTTATTGATATTTGTCAACCAGGTTAGTGCAGCTGGTCCAGAATCCCAGAGTCACTGGGGATAAGAGGTTAAAAGCTACAGTTAAACACAAGTGTGTAATACAGTGCAGTCACACATCAAGGCAGTGTAATTAAAGTTAAATACAAACACATAATAATAAAGTATCAATCATGTTTAATTAACATAAATATATATTGATGTTATTATGTAAAACTCTTGTTTGCCCTTAGCTAAATTTTGCTAAACACTGCCAAACCAAGCTAAGCAATACTTAAACAGGACCTGTCTTAGCAATTCTCAGCAGTGCTTAGCTCCAATTAGCTAGTTTGAGCATTGCTAATCAGTCCCCTTCTAAGGAGTCCTCAGCTAAGCTAAGTAGATTTGTGCACCACTAATCACTGCTAAGCATTTACCACTTTAAGCACTGTGCAACTCAGCTTAGCAGGTTTTCACACTGCTGAGGTTTGCTTAGCATTTTCAAAAATGCTCCAATGTCAGCAAAGGGTAGGAAAATAGCCTTATTTAAGCTGCATAGGTGGGAATACAGCCAGAACCTGTTGGAGTTTGACCCGTGCAGGAACTATGGCAGGAGTGGAGAGGGAGCATGCTTTCAGGCAAAGCACTGTGGCATGTTAGAGTACATGGTCATAGTTAGACTCCTAGTTAAAGACCATGATGCCAGGTTTCTATGGGGCCAGTTCCAGGGCTCCAAATACAAGTCTGAGGTCTGGGACTGTCTGGCACATGAGCTCAACAATGCCACTGGAATCCCCTGAACTGCTGAGTAGGTGCATTATCATTATAATGACCTGAAGCAGAGAAAGGGGGAGCTCTTGGCCCAATGGATCCATGATGCTTGGGACGGGAATGCCCCAGCAGTTTGTAAGTATACAAATCAGTGCTTTACCAAATTCTAGCATGAATATTTGATAAACAGGTATGCATAATGGTGTGTTTCCCCCTACAGCTGCAGAGGAGAAGACTGTGCTGACAGTGTGGTGAGTAGACATCTATCATGCAATATATAGTACAATAAATAAGAAAGAATACATTGTTTACTGCCAGTAGGTAGAGTGTATTCTGAGTGCACTGCAAGAAAAGTGTCATTAGACCCATATTGATATAAATGAGTAATGCCAGGTACTGTGAAATACAGATGAAGGCATCAAACAAGCTGCTATTGATGAAAAAAACCTAATACTGTAGTAATACTGTGTAGGAATGACATAAATATATATATACAGTAGTAATACTATGGGTCTTGTAATAAAGTACACTGTAATTTAAACTGTGAAGGTAATAAATCACATTCATTCATCAGCTACAGGATATTCAGTACAACTGAAGTCAGAATACTGAATGTAATAAACCACTGTGTCATGTCACTATCAATAAAGTTATTTCCAGAAATGGTTGTGTTTATTCTGGTCTGTTGTTGAAGAAATACAATTGTGCAGGTGCTCCACAGCAAATTTGGCTATGACACCATGAATTGAGTGAAGTTTGGCTTATAAAAAACTGTTATGCTAAATTGTATATGTGGAGCTGTAAAACAAGATACAATGCAATTTGATTTATGTTCTGCACTAAGATCTGAACCTTGAATAGTAATGTGTAAAGCATTATAGTGTGTTACCTTCAGGATTGTTTTGTGTTAATCTGTGCATTTCAGCTATATGTATTCCTGAATGTAGGTACGCTGATGCAGGCAAGTATGAGACTGTAATAGGTGGAGCCTGCAAATATATGATGCACAAATTTATATGGTTTGGGTATGCAACCCAGCACCCTGGTATGGGCTGTACAGATCACACATATCCACATCTACTAGTGGTTACATGTGTACACCTGCATGCAAAGTATTAATACACAGTTCACCAGATATCTCTGTCATGCACGAATCTCATGCATGTATGTTCAACTGTCACTGCTATCTTCTGTGACACTCTACTAATATTACCTGGTTAGACTTTGTAACCAAGTGACTTTTAGGCAAAAATCAGTCAAGTAGCTGACAGAGTGGTCCAGTAGCTCAGTGTGATAAATAGCTATGTCATTCATTTTTGCGCACACAGACTATGGTTTGAATCCAGGGACTGATACTAAGATGTATTTATAGTTACAGACAAGTAGTCCTGACCATTTGTAGAAACAGTCATGTAGTGTCAACAGGTATTTTCTCCACAGGGCTTACAGGTAAAGAAATGTTTGTATTAGCTGTACGAAGGGTATACTAATAAACTGTGTACAGATGTAGTAGTTTGTGCCTGCTGCGTCTGTGAATGTGTGCTGATAGTCCAACATCAAGCATACAAATGACAGCAGGAAAGGTATATATACTATGCACTCTTCCTGATACATGTCTCTCAAGTGTCACGCTGTCACAGCTAGGGATCACTGTTGCCAGTAATCTTGGACACAGATGTAAATCCATTTACAGTATGCCAGTAGCACACTCACACAACATCAGTACAGAGTACACCTTGTTAGTCATATATATATATATATATATATATATATATATATATATATATATATATAAGCCTGACATGCATGACTGCCCTGTAGTCATGTACCTATAGTTCTCACTGCTTGGCCCATACCATTCCAGGTTGACAGCTTAACAGGTATGTACATGCTACAGAAGCTACATGGCATAGGTAGATGTAACGTAAGGGCAGACCTGTAGAGTACTGAGCATTACTGTTGTGAAAAATATAGCTATACAGTTGTTAATGGAATGTTTTTTCTCTTCCCCTACCCCTTATCTGCATCATTGATTATTATTCATATACAACAGATATGTTGTTCTCAAAACTTAATGTTGAGACTTGTGTTACATTATTGTTCATATATTTCAATGGTTGCATACTAACATATCTTGTTGAAATTCTACTGGTGTTGGCCTGTTGCCATAACTGTTACTGGCATGCTGTGACAATAATAATAGTTATTCCATTTATGCATGTGTTCTGTTTGCTATGCAATGCTATTCAATTCTATTGTTATGGGTTAATTGGCACACCCATGCATGCTATTATAACTAATGTTGAAATGTTTTGTTCATGACTAAGCAATACACTTTTAGAAACCTCAACACCATAGCACATTTGGGTAGTAGATCCCAGTGGAGCCACCTGTCCCACATCATCTGGCCATGGCACTGGGTTGGGACCCAACCTCTAGCTGCCATGTCTGTTGGCCCTGAAAGACCTTGGGTGGTACCACCTCAGGGGATGGGGCCATCACCCTGGGCATGGGTATGGGGGGACCCTGTCACCTGACACCAGTTCCCAGGTATGGTGCGCAGCATCATCCAGTGGGATTTGGATAACTGCGTGTGCCAGATAGAGGGCAGACTGGTGAACACAGAGGGGCAGGCTGGCCATGCACAGCCCCCAGCACAGCCACTTTCAGGCCATGAAGGGGCAGTGGTGACTGCCCATGGGTGGCAACCTCAGTCCCACTGTTGCCATCTGGGGGCACTTGGTCCCCTGATTCCCAACCACCTTCCCCATCCAAGGCGTTTACCCCCCTCATGTGTCATACATTGCCCCTGTCTGATATCTTGTCTGTCTTCTCTGTTTGCAAATGCAACCTCTCCTACCCAACTTACCTCCTCAAATGTACCTACAACCCTTCTCCAACACCCACTCTCACCTTAAAAAAAGTCATCTGTCCCAAAAAAAAAATGTTGCATATATAGTTCTCCATTTCACCCCCACGTATACTGACATTAATTAATTTCCCCATGAATTAATCAACAAATTTATGTCACCCACATGCCTGCCTGTGGGGTGTGAGATCCTAAATACCAAATTGTCCACATCATTCACAGCTGTTGCTGCACAAGAAATGGAGAGCTATGGTCCTTTCTTACACCCATCCTGCCCATCCCTAATTGCCTTTCATAATGCTTTTCCCCCTGCTTGCCCCCATTTCACCACTTTCTTATTACCCCTTTTTTCTTTCCTTTTTGTGGAAATAGTGAGGGTTTAAGTGGGGATAAGTGCTGCTTGGCTTTGCTATGAGTCATGCAAAACCACACAAACCCACTTAAAACTGCTTTAGTCACTCTATCTCATTCAGACACCGTTCTGCCCAGCAAAAAAATAACCAGCTCTGGCAAGACTTGAACCCAGGACCCTATGCATTACAATAAGAGCAATGCACCACTAGACCAAAAAAGCTATGCGGAATTAGAACTGCTTTTGGAAATATATCATGCAGTATGGTCATGTAACATTAGGGGAAAAAACACCACTGCCAAGTATTGCACCAGAACCTTGTCAACTAAAACATAGTGCATTACAACAGTAGGCCAACTGAGCTCTGGAGAGCAAGTAGTGTTTCCACAAACATATCCTGATTGCTGGTGACACAATAATCCTATATATACTCAGACAAATCACAGTGTACTTGGGCTAGGGTTACCACCTGTCCCACTTTGTGAGGGACAGCTCTTCTTTGGGCAGTTGTGTCCTGCACAAAGATTGTAAGCATGGCAAACGTCCTGAGAAATTAAGACAAAATTATTTCCTACATTTTATGTAATAGTTGCATAAAACAGTTATTCTGTATCTGAAACACCTAAATATTATAAGAAACAAAATAAGCAACTAAAATGCTACAAGAATAAGCATTTATTTAGGCAAAGAAGTGAAGTTCTGTCCTTTATACTGGCCGTGGGTATGTTTCCGCCTGCCAAATCTGACATTTGTACCAAAAATGTCCCACTTTGGGCATTTGAAAAGCTGGCAACCCTAATTTGGGCCTCTGACATAGACAACAAACCAGTACACCAACAAATAAATGCTGCTGGATGTACGGGAGGCCTACAATATCAGGTAGAGCCCACAACTGAACAGACTGTTGCTGAATGAACATAGTTGTGCCCCTTACTTATAGCAGGATTGTCATAAAACCTATTCTGTGTGCTGACATACTGACAATGCAGTGCAGACTGGGGTTACAAACCATGACAGACAGCTCACTGTCACATGTCATACCCATCTGAACACACATGTCCATGCCAATTGTAAGCATGCACATATGTCTTACAAAAACACCTGACATAATATAATATATTATTGGTAATATATTTTATATATATATATATATATATATATATATATATATATATATATATATATATATATATATATATATATTATTATTATTATTATTAATATACAATATATATTATTAATATATTATATATAATATATGTGTTACATTCCTAGCATTTTTTACATCTGGACACTCACATTCCTGGCCCAAAACCCAGTCTGTGGCACAACAACAACATGCATGTCAATACAACTTACAGTCTCAGCAATTTGGAGTCTGTGACTGCCTTGCATGCCATACTGAGGTCACCCATGATGATTATGTATGAAACCGGATAGAGAGTTGGCCTTATAGCCTATTGGTGTGTTGTAGATGTTTGATGCCCCGGTATTCCCAGGTGGGGAACCTCTGTAATGTCCTGAGCTGCTGCATGTAGTGTGAAATGAATGAATGAACAGGGAATTATGCACATTAATGATCCTCACTGGGTGGAATGCAGGGAAGTTCATACCCCATGTCCCATGATGACATACCTTTATGTATTATATGAGCCATGTAGAAGGTGGATCTTACAATGGAAGCAACATTGTGTTGACATCATGTTGCCAAAGACTTGTGTTTACAGCATGCTCATGACTGATTGCATGCCTAGGATGTTGTTCATACTCTGATAATATGTGGGGATGTCACTCTCCCCATAGGGGAAAAACTACATGTCCTGGTATGAAGCCTGAGAGGCCAATGCATCTGGCAATGGTCATGTATCTGTGTGAGACCCTCATAGGCAAATGTACACATCACTAAGGAATCCAGGGCCGACACACATCATGCAGTCATCCTTAGACATGGTCAGACATAGGATAATGGCTGTTACATGCACCTCAGATGTGTGCATCACACATAACAGAGGCCCAAACTCAGAAAACAGGTTATACACCTATGTATGGGTCAACTGATTGCAGTGCATTTCCCTATGTGGAATCAGTGGGTCGTGTCAGCACACCACTGTGGTACCCCTATGGTAACATATGTTGTGATGCACTCTTGGGAGTGTTATATCCATGATGTCCACTTGGGTTAAACTGTCACATAGTTTGTCCAGGTCAAAATAGGCATTCTGCACTCTTACCCCCCTCCACGCCTTTAGTGACTGTGTCATAGAGGTCACCTGAGTGTAGCAGACATGAACCCTTCCTTGACAAAGCCTAGGCGTGTGTAATGGCATGTAGCCAGGTCACACATGTCCTTGTGAATGGAGTCCACTTGAAACTGTGCTATGGCTTTGCAGAATAGCCTAGTTAGGCTGCTGGGTCTATCATGTGCCTGAGTGGGGGATGCCCCCACCTCAGTGTAAAGGGGTGACCATTGTTGTCTGTCAAATGGATGGGACAAAGCCAGTACTCAGTCCTTCTTTCAATATGTTTCCTTATGGTGTTGCAAAGTTATACTTGGAGTCAGGTAGTATGCATCCTGTGATGTGATAGGCTCCCGTGCCAGATGTCAACCATGAGTATCACATGGCAGTGGTGACCTATGCCCCACATATAGGAGACGGGGGAGTTACTCTGCATATGCTGATATACTGATGTGGAACACAGAGGGTGAAACCTACACTAACTCTGTCCAGTATGCTATACCAACAGCACTGGTATAGTGGTGTCCTTGCACACCACAAGTGAACAGCCACTACCTGTGGCTATATATTCAGTAGGGGAGATGACTGCCTGTAGTGGATGTAGACAATGTAAGCACTCTGTGGTGCAAGTTTGCAGGACCTATCCCATTATCAAGTACACGCCAAGGAGACATTGCCCCAGAATGGGAACCTGTCCCTATTTTGTGTCAGACAGCAGTATGCCATCTCTGTTATGGACAGTATGTATTGCATATGTCCAACAGACAGGTGTACATATCGTAGAAGAGGATGATGTAGGCCTGTCGCGTATACCTGACTACATGCACCTAAACATATACACATATATTGCTTGTGTGTATGTGTAGATATTGATGCCAGTCCGTCATGAGGTATTGGGAGCTGTGAGGCTGTGTAAAACCCCCCAGGAGGATGTATTCCACATCTGAGGTGTATGTATGCATGGCTGAGCCTAGCTAGTTGGGTATTTTGGGAGATAGTGACTGCATGATGGTTTCTTTGCCATGAAGGATGACACTATTGGAATGCTTTAGTTTTAACCCATGTTGTGTAATGTCAACTGCAATACACCTTCATCTCATGTGTGTGCCACATGAAGGTGTTTGCACTTTCACTGTTGATGGCTTCCTGGCCATTTGTGTGCTGGCATGGCTACATCTTATCATCTTTGTTAGGGTTGTTCATCTTACTGCCTGTATAGTGTGGAGGTTTGTATGTGTCCTGGCATAGTGCCACCCAAACTTAGTTCCCAGTGCCTCTGTCGAGTAGAGCCATCCACCCATCAATATTTCTCTTGAAGAGGGTCAGCAAGGTGCTCTGCTTGACATGTATGGGAAGTCTGTTCTATAGCATGGACAGTCTCTGGGTTATGAACCTGTCCCTCCAGCATGTTCTGTTAATTGTGGTAATGAGGTTGAGGTCTCTGGAGCATGTGGTGCGGAGGGAATGGGATTTCTTTTGATGTAGCATTTCTAACACAGCTGGGTCAGACATGGCTTTGTAAGTCAAGCAGAGATCGCCTCTAAGTAGGCAATATGAGACAGAGAATAGTTGGAGTTATTTGAGTCTGTCCATATAGGACAAGTGTTTAAGGCCTAGGATCCTCTTTGTGAGGTACTTTTGTGGCCTCTCTAGTTGTTGCAGGTGTCTAGAGAGGTACATGCCAAATGGGGTATTGTACTCGATGATTGGTCTAATAAGGGAAGAGTAGAGGGAGACAATGACCTGTTTCTTCCTGGATGCAAAACCCTTAGTAATGAAATGTGCCACATAGAAGGACTTTCTGACCACAGTGGCAATGTGGTGATCAAAAGAGAGGTTGCTGTCAACCTGTGTTCCCAGATCTCTTATAACATCTTCTGTGTTCAGTGGACTACCATCAATGTGGTAATTCATGGGAACCGGGTTTTTCCCAAAGGGGATGATGACACATTTTTTGGCATTGAGATTAAGGCCATGGTTCTGACACCAGTTGTTGGTCACAGTGAGGCCATTCTGTAGGATGTCAACATCACTTGGGGAGTTACTAATAGCTCCTAACTTGCAATTGTCTGTGAACCTTGTCAGCCAGAGTTCCTTTGTGTTGGCCTGGACTTCAGAGAAGTAGATACCAAACAGGAGAGGACCCAGGACTAAACCCTGTAGGACTGCACTCATAACTAATTGGCAGTCTGACTTGGAGTCAGCTACTTTCATAATGTGGGTTCTATCTGTGAGCCAGTTTGCAACCCACATAGTGATATAGAGGTTGATGCCAAGCTTATTGAGTTTTTCTATGATTCCTGAGTGGGGAATGGTATCAAAAGCCTTGACCAGATCAAAGTAGGCTGTATGAACCACCTTGCCTTTATCCACAGCTCTGGTGACTGACTCAAAGAAGTCGACCAAGTTAAGCAGGCATGATCTACCCTTCACAAAACCATACTGTATGGGATCCAGAGTTTGGAGATTCCCTATATCCTTGTTTATTAGGTCAATGATGATACGTTCCATAGTTTTGCATATCAGACTTGTCAGGCTAATGGGGCGATAGTTCCCTGGGTCTATAGTCACTCCTCCTTTGTGGAAAGGGATAAATGTAGCAGTGCACCATTCAGCAGGGACAAAGCCTGAGGTGAGGCTGTGATTGAACAGAGCACACAGGTGAGGTGCCAGTTCACTCTGTAGTTCATGTTGAACACAAGCAGGGATATTGTCAGGTCCCATAGAAGCTGTATTCTTGGGGTAGGACTGCTTGCAATGAGTGCAAAGTCATGCGTACACCTTTAGCATTTAGGAGCATGGCCTTCAATGTGTGCTGTACTGACTCTTGTATGTTGGGAGTGATAACTTCACCAATGTTACTAATGGAACCACTATGGGTCTGGTGGGAACCGCTGTCAGAAGCATGAAGACTAGTGACGAGAGATGGATGCCATCTCTCGCAGACCATCATGGTCTGTGTAGCATATCATCCCAGACTCACAGGTACTGGTACCCCTGGAATATCAGAGGATAAATGTGCACATGTTAAAAGCAATCATTCCCTGATTGTAGTGCGGCATCCATCTGGGTAACAGCATAATGCTGCGTAAGTATAGGGACATACCTGCCTGGGACACATAACCAGTGTGCTCACTCATGTCTCACTATATATAGTCCAGGGATGTACATGTCAGGTCAGGCACACCGACATGTACAGTGACAGACCCCTGACAGTACCTGTTGGTGAGATGCAGCAGTATGTATGCCCCCCAATAAAAGGCCCCGAGTCATGAACATGTATCATGTTGGT
>NC_056730.1:49969324-49994156 GCF_019279795.1 Protopterus annectens | reverse complement strand
AATATTCCCCTACCTAGATGACCTGCTGATTCAGGCAAACTATCAGAAGACCCTCCTTTTTCACACTTGGCTTCTTCTGTCCCTATTGCAGTCTCTACGATTTCAGATACATTTCCCAAAATCTCACCTGGAGCTCAAACAGGACATTGTCCTCCTGGGGTGCAGGATTCACACAGACCTCATGAAGGCCTTCCTGCTGCCAGACAAGGTGGTATCCTTGACAAATCACCTGTTCTGCATCCTTAGAGTTAACCTAGTAGTCAGGGACTTGGACACACACAGATAGCAATCTAGCCTTTGATCATCACTTGTCTAGAGTGGTGAGGAAATCATTCTGTGTTGCCCAACTTATAAACAATGGTATGGCATCTAAGTCCAAGGAAGTCATTATTTTACTGTATTTGGCATTCATCAGACCTATCATTGAGTACAATGCACTCTTTGGTATGTACCTAACCAGGCATATCCAACAACTGGAACGTCCACAGAGGTTTCTCAGTAAAACAATACAGGGCATAAGTAATATGTCCTATGCAGACCGACTCAAGGCTCTATCCCTGTATTTTGTCTCCTACAGGCTTTTGAGGGGAGATCTATGCCTGGCATACAGGGCATTGTCAGACCCCACTCTGGGCCTCCTGCATATCCACAAAACAAACAGTATCCAAATTACCCATTCTAAAGACTTAAACCTTGCCTGTGATATAAATAGGACCTGCTGGAGAGATAGGTATGTATCCCAGAGACAACCCCATCTATGGAACAGGCTCCCCATCCATGTGAAGCAGAGTTCCTGCCTAACCCAATTCAAGTGCATCTTGGACAATTGGATGGGAAACCTGAAATTCATCCCTGGTTTGGCACCTGTCTCTCTAATGCAAACAGGTAACCTGTAAATGGTTCATCTCCCAGGTCCATGCTCACACTTATCAATGGTATATGAACTTGTCAGAGATGTGGGATGCATGGCTAGGCTTAAAAAGGCCCTTGTAGTCATTAGCCTAGTAAACAGCTATGAACCTATGATATTTGTGCACATTAGTCCATCTCTTCTGTTTTTGTTACAGGATGCAATAGAGATAATCCTAACATATTATAACTTGTCTGTTATATAAGTCAGATTGCCACAGACAACACCTTTGTAATACATCCATGTCATATGTAATACAATCAGTTAATTGAATAAATGTGTCAAAGAATATCATTTCATTATGTAGAAACAAACATCATGTACATCATGTGACAGTGTAGTGTCTGCTACTATGAATGCTGTTTAAGATAGCCTGTCAGTAATAATATACATAGTGGAAGTGTAATAGAGCAGAGCTAGTAGACATCAGAGGACATGTCAGAACAATATATAAAATGGCCTGTAGAGGAGGATGCATGCATATCAATATCTTAATATATCTGTACGTAGTTCAAATTGCAAGGAATAGTATAGTCAGAGGACTCACTGCTGTGTAACAGTGTATAGTTACAATACATAGCAAGGTATGCAAACATCACTAAACAATGACAACTGCACCATCTAAGGAGTATAATTATTTGGCATTTGCACAGAAAGAAATATGCTATCAACTATGATATGCAATGAACGACATCAACAATTCTTGTACATGATGTGTGTAAAGATTGTCTTCCTGATATTACTGTCCTGTAAGGATGTATTGCAAGTATAAAAGTCACATTACAGTCCTGTAAAGATGATTATTAAATTCAGAAGAAAAGCTGTCAAGTTACACTCATTGGCATGCCTGATATGATGGAGTTTACAGCACTGATACCACCACAACACATAGATGGCAGCTATCTAAGTAAACTCACATAAATGACTGAAAGTGACACCAATTAGAATACATTATTTGGGAGATCAGTATGACATCTGTTGTTGCATGCGCATGCTTGTCAGTAGCAGTATGCTGTATGTCTGTACAACACCCATACGCAGGAGTGCTGTATATGTACAGCAATGAATACCGTTACAAATATGCCAAAGCACTCTGTGCAGGTGTGAAGAACATCAAAGAAAGTCAATAACTGTCATATAGAGAGACTCAGATTAGAATGATCAACACACACATATATGTTCAGGTGACATGACAGCAGTAACACAAAATGATAAAACAGTAATGTGTGCAACTCTAACACATGTGGAGATAACCAGGGTCAGATATGTGAGTTTATGAAAATCAACATATCTAGACATGTAAATATATTGTTGGGGTATTTATGCAAATAAGTTTAACATTGTATTATGTGCAACAGATAGCATCATAAAAATACTTACATCAGAATGTGAATTGAAAGTAGGGGGTCACATCTTTATACATTGCCATTTCAAAAGAGCGCATGGCCATAATATGCTATATACACTTCAGTTAACGGTTTAGAGTGCAGCTGCTTTATTTTTCTGCTTTACTGTTGATTTTGCCTTTAAATCATTTTAAAGGTCCCTAATACTTGAAAATGCCTTGTCAATGATGTTTGTTTGTTTTACTGTAGCATTACAGTAGCAAGCAATCTTTCTTGGTGTTATTACATCAAAAAGTCAGCAGTGCCCTGTACAGACACAACCACCCAGAAAGAACATTTTATCTATAAAACATCCCATAGAACCAAAACCTGTGACGTTGTGTGACTAAAACAAAGCCATTGTGCAGACACAAGCTTTGAGTGGCTAGGCTGCACATTGAACAGCATTATTATCAAATCTTAGCACAATCAATCCTAGTCTAGTACCAAACCCCAGAGATCACACAAGGAGACCTCTGTATAACCCAGTCCCCAACCTAGAGTTGCCCACCCAAATACAGGTCTGGACAACATGGATATGCAATTTCCAAATTTCTCCATAGCCAGCTTGGTAGATATGGGCATCCTGAGACAATGTAGCAATTGCCTCATGTTCACAGACAACCATTTAATCTTTAAAGAAACAAACACAGTATGAGAGAGAGAAAGATGCACATACACATTTTAACTGGAGGCAAAAATCTTTCATAGAGAAAAAGGTTGTCAAGAACACACACATTACATTATGTCATCCATACACACAGACCCAACTTATGCTGAGGCACTAAAAAGCAATCTTCCCACACCTCAAAGACCTCCTAAGCCTATAGACGGGAATGTCTATCCTCAACAATCTCTATAGCACTCACCAAAAGAGCACCAAGCACTACACATATGCCTATACCCACTGAAGCCTCAACAGCAAAGTGCATAAGGCAATCCAATACACTACCCATGATTCATGTCATAGAGGACTAGATTGTATGACATACAGAAGCTCCACTCACCAGACTGAACAAGGAGAATATAATGGTTAGTTGCTTATCTGGAGCCAGGATCCACTAAGTTATGCACACACTCAGATCACTACACCACTGGTACAGTAAGATTCTGTCATAGTCCATATGGGTGTTAATGACCTGAGACATACTTCCCTAGACTGTATGAAGAGAGACATTATTGATCTCTGAATATGTGTCTCAGGCAGGTATGTGCTTTGCATTGAGCTGTATTCCACATTCACCAAGGATGATGCCACATAATGAACAAAAGATGATTGAATTCAATAACTGTCTTAGTCTTTGGTGTCTTTCCAGGGTGATTCAATATTTATCAACATGGGAAGACATGGTTAGCAAATCATGTGCTTTGCAAAAGGTGTTCCACACTTGCCTCCCCTAGGATTCTGAAGATTGGATAAAACTTTATCCACCCACTTAGAGCCTTTTTCAGGCAATGCCAAACTGACAAATCTACCGGCATAACAAATAAAACCCAAAAAGACCTATGGTGTTGCTGCTTAATGCTAGGAGCATAAAAAAGAAACTCCACACCCTACAAGCTTTCCTCACTCTGGAGAGTATAGACATCTGTGCTGTTACCAAGACATAGTTTAAATCCACAGAAATAGTCTGGTAGTGCAAAGCTTCAGTGTCTTCCACACATTTAGACTATCAGCTGCACAGGCAGAGACAAAAGGTGAAGGAGTCTGAATCTATATTAGCAGCAAGTATAACTCTACACTGGTTAAACAGGACAATGCCCTGGAATTTATCCACATGCATATCACCATAGCCAAAGTCTCATACCGTATCCTAGCAAGCTATACTCCACCCTGTATGTCTTTAGAATCCCATAGCTCATACCTACTCCTACTGGAGACACTAATGATTAAACCAAATACCCTATTCATGGGAGACTTTAACTACTTCTCTATAGACTGAGAAACATGCACTGCCTCATACTTGCATGCACAGTGATTACTGGACTTTATTAATACAAATATCCTTGAACAGATAGTGCACACACCCACCAGAGATTCGAACAAGCTACACCTGGTATTCACCAATATGGGAGAGTGCTGCACCCCTCCCCAGTATCACATCTTCACTGGTGAGGATGGACTACAAATCTGTCTCCAAAATAAATATCAGCTCAGTAAGCCAGTGCAACAGTTAGAAACTATTCAAAAGCAAACTACACCCTATTAAGAGATAGTTTCTCAAAATTCAATGCCCCTCCTGACCCCGAGTTTACAGCACCTTATGCAAAATTGTTCATAGAGACTCCTTAGTAGCATAAATTTATAGAGGCTGCTGTACCTATTAGAAGTAAACCCAAAACAAACTCTAGAAACAAACCACACTGGTGGAATCCTAGCCTTATTGGTTACATAACAACGGGTAAAATGTCATGGTTAAAATCAGAAATATCAGCTCCTATAATAATAGGAGCTCTATAGTTAAACTGAATAGGAAACTTAAGAGGACTAATCAAGTCCAACTAGGCCAATTATTAGGTCAGGCTAGGGTCACAGGCTAAAGACAACTACAAGGCCTTCTACAGCTATCTCTAAAACATCATAGGCAGCACACATCAGTGTACTGAACTGGTGGTCAATGGTGCCATCTTCACTGAGCGGAGCGGCATAGTGATTTTGCTGGCTGAGAAATTCAGCTCAAACTTCATCCCCCACCTCCCCTCATAAAATACTTAATAGCATAACTTCCTCAACTTTTAACAGGGAATGCTTGCTAAGCAAACACAGCTTCAGTGGGCCCCAACAATATCCCAGGATGCCTCCTAAATAGCTTGAAATATGACCCATCAGGACCAATTGAGTCACTTTTCAACTATAGCCTCAAAACAGGCTTTGCACCATGAGAATGGAAGACTGTAACAGTTATTCCACTTCACAAGGGTAGACCATCAACACATTCCAGACCTGTTAGTCTGGTTAGTCTAATAAGCAAAGTCATGGAACAAATTATTATGTGAATGATCAACAAAGACATAGGCAACCTTCAGACATTGAACCCAACACAGCTTGACTTTGTCAAGGGAAGGTCATGCCTAGTAAACTTGGTGGACTTCTTTGAGAAGGGCACCAAGGCAATGGATGAGGAGAAAGCAGTTCATACCTCCTACCTGGACCTATCTAAGGTGTTCAGTATGATACCTCACTCAGGTATAGTTAAAAAACTCACCAAACGTGGCATAAATCCCTACATAACTCATTGGATTGCCAGCTGGCACACAGACAAGACCCAGGAAGTCAGGGTTGGTAATACCATCTTCAGTAAGAGACTGGTCACCATTGGGGGTATCTCAGGGCTCTGTACTGGGACAGCTCCTACTTAGCATCTACTTCTCAGAGGTAAAGGCTAATGTCAAGGGCCTTTTGTTGACCAAGTTCACAGATGACTGCAAATTGGGAAATATCATTGATTCTCACATGATGCAAACATCTCACAAGAGATTCTAACACAGGCAAATGACTGTTGCCAAAGTCACGGACTAAAACTCAATACCAAGAAATGCATTATAGTGCCTCTTGAGAAAAATGTCACCCAGGCTAATTACTCTATAAATAAGACATCCCTAAGAGTTGACCCGGTAGTCAGGGATCTGCGAACATGTGTAGGCAGTAATCTGGCCTTCGATGAACACGTGGCTAAGGTAATAAGAAAATCATTCTATGTCACTCAACTTATAAGTAAGGGTATAGCATCCAGGTTCAAGGAAGTCATAGTTACACTTTATTTGGCCCTTATCAGAACCAGCATTGAGTATAATGCACCCTTCGGCTTGTACCTGACCAGACATGTGCAACAGTTGGAATGACCAAAAAGATTCCTTATCAGGAGAATCCAGAGTATAAACACATTGCCCTATACATATTGCCTTAAAGCCCTATTCCATACTATGTCTCCTATGGGTTACTGAGAGGCGAGCTATGCCTGGCATTCAAGCCATCATTGGATCCAGCTCTCATGGATCGTTTCTACATCCGCAAAATAAACAACATCAGAACCAATAGAGCCAAAGATTTAAATTTTGTTTGTGACATAAATAAGGCATTGATGAGACAGATATGTGTCTCACATGATCCTTATGTTCTGGAACAGGCTTCCCATCCATGTAAAGCAGAGTCCAGCCATAACTCTATTTAAGGATAACCTTGACCAATGGATAAGAAATAAAAAATTAACCCAGGTCTGGCCCCCATGTCTCTGATAGACAGAGGCAGACAGTAATACCCAAACCAGCATACCCAACCTCCATATAACCTCTAGAAACTTCCTAATTAGCATACCCCCTCCTAATAAACTCCTATGATACATAAGGACACAATTGGGTTGGATTGCATGGCTAGGCTTATAAAGGCCCTGGTGGTCATTAGCGTAGTATATACTTATAAACCTATGTACATAACAGACATAAATACCATTTGTTGTCAAATCATATATGTATCACTGAACCAAGGAATATTATATGTATAGTTGTAGCTGCCATCTTGAAACAGAATATGCTCGTAGTGGACATAAGCTGTCCTGCCCCATTAATACAACACACTGAAGACTGGCATGTGGGACAGTAAGGTGCAACAATATATGTAATGATCTAACAACCAGACTTATGCACCTAAACATCAGTTCATGAAAAGCAGAAGTCAAATAATACCCAGCATTGCAACTCCACCAACATCACTGAAATTGGGAGATGGCAGACACCCAATCTCTCTGTGAACAGGCATGTTCATGAACTGAAGTGAGAACCACTACCATAAATACAAGTTGCTCATTGTATGCTAATAACATAGTAGAGACCGTAAAAGCTGTGTTGTATGCTGTCAGCAACAAGTACCAATCCAGCAAACACACATAACTTACATGTAAGACATGCACATCTAAAACACTGTAGAATACAAATGACTATCATTTTGGTTGTGTCAGCAAACATCATCTAACCTCACTGTAAACACATTTTTAAGGACATGTATGCAAACGTGCAAAGCGCTGCTGGAACAAATGTACAATTTAGATGGTCAGATTAAGTCTGATTTACTATTTTCCTACCACCAAAATTAATTTAAAAGCATGTTTGTCAAGGTGGCAAACTACAAAGCAGTTACATTTAAATGTAAACAAAAGCAAATCATCAGGGACATCAACAACTACAAAAATAAGTGTGTCTACCCCAAAACACCCTGTAAACAAATAGCAGAGACACTGGAACTCCATGGGGATTATAGGCAGCCTGATGAACATGTTTCTGAGAATTACAGTGTTGTTGCACAGGGTTATGAAGCACCACTGTGATCCAAAAGACTACAAGAGAAACAGAGTAGGCAAGGTGGTGATTTTTCCAATTACCATAACAGTTATAATGAACAGGATTTTCACAAGGAAAGTCACCAGAATCAACAATTCCTGAGACAACACAAATGATTTCCAAGGGAAAGGCGAGTTTACTAAGCATTTTTGGAGGATGCAAGATTTATAATTTTTCTTTCATATCTATCACCCCCATCATTGGTGCCCTTTTTCAGAAAGGTTTTAAGTTTGTTCCGTCGAGCCAACTGAACTAAAATTGTTCATTAGAAGTACTAGGAATTCTGGAGCTGTTAGCCCTTGTATATGATGGGCTATGTAGTAGCAGTATTTTGAACCCACCCCTTGTACCACCAGTTTTACTTTTTGAACACCTTTGTGAAGCTCGTATCAGAGAGTGGTGTTCTAATAAGAGGAGATTATACGATAACCTCAAGCCAGATGAAACACACCTATTGTTTTCTGTCTGTAAAAACAAAGGTATAGGTATTATGAAGCTTGACAAAAAGGGCAGGGTTGTGTTGATGGATAAATTATTGTATTCATCCAAGATGCTGGAGTTTCTATACAGTGGTGAATTCTTCACAGAAAATTCCCATAATGAAATGAATATTGCATACCATGGCAGTGTTTTGAACCTGGAACATATGTTTATCACCCATAACTTGGATATTAAAACTCAAGAATATTTCACAGTGAAACATCCTAGGATCCCAGCACTTTTTGGGATCCTGAAAATACACAAATCACCCTGGGACCACCCTCTTAGACCAACTGTGGCTTTGGCAGGATCCAGGATTGAGCCACTAGGCCAATTTATGGACTTTAAATTGAAGCATTTTTACAACCACAAGGGGCATTTACTCAAGGACTCTTGGCACTTTCTTGAGACCATGGCTGGGTTACCATATTTATCTAAGGGATTATTTGTGACCATTGACATAAAGGACATATTTTCTGTTATCCCTCATGACCAGGGGCTCAAATGTTTTTTTGGAATCCATAGTGAAGGGCTCGGACCTGAGAAGTAAATACATACGTCTGGTGTACCAGTGTATGGAAACAGCCTTGACCAACATTCTTTTTTAGAGTATTGTAAACAAAACAATAGTGTTACAGTGGGGGCTGCTTTAGTCCCCATTTTCACCAATATGGTACTGTGGAACTGGGAAACCAATATTTTGTTTAATATCCACTTTGGATAATATATTCATTCTGTGGAAATGAAACACTGAGGAAATGTTGTTTTTGTCAAATTTTTAAACCACTTGAGCATATTCCTTCAGTTTATCCATCAATATCATAATGACTTCATCAATTTATTGGATGTCACTGTCTATAATAATGAGAGTGAATGTAAGTGTGAGTCTCACATTTATAGAAAACCAATGTATTCCAATGCCTACTTACATTCTGACAGCGAGCACCCCCTTTGGTAGAAAAAGAACTTGGTCAGAAGGCAACTATTAAGACTGAGTAGGCTAGTGACTGATGACCAGATATTCCAGGAGGAGGTGGGTTTTATGATTAATCTTTTTACTGAACATGGTTATCCATCTACATTGGTGAACAATATCTACCAATGCATCTGTGAACACAGAAACACAAAATATGGAGCACTTTTAAGTTGTTCACATGTATCAGACAACAAAGGGCATTCAGTCAAGCATGAGAATTCAGCTCAAGTTTTTTGTAGTGGAATTCTGTAGAGATTTTTCTGGTTTGAAACAAATTATTAACAAACATTGAAATACAGTCCTTAGAACTTTTGGGATGCTGGCCCAGTTTGGGACGCAACCCGGATTTGTTTACAAAAATATTTAGAACCTTAAACTCCTTTTAGAAAATAAGATGGATGTTGAAGACATTGTGATTAAGAATGCTGGCATGAAATGCTGTGGGACTTGCAAATAATGCAGAATTATTTCACAGGGCACACATTACTTGGTGGCAGGTTAGCCACAAACTGCTAACAGTCAGAGGTAACTTTAACACTGAAACGAAAGGGGTTGTGTACATAGCTTCTTGCTCTTCATGCCCTGTGTTCTGTTGGCAAGACCATTGGCATTGAGAAAAAGGATTTAACAGCATATTTATGCATTAACAAGGCACACAACATCAACACCTTGTACAAGCCTGCCATTAAATATACAAACTTTAAAAAGTTTAGGTTCCCTTCCCTACTAGAGGTGGGGATTGGGAATTGGATCTATAACAACATGAAATGTTTCGACAGCTGCTTTTGAATGCAGGGACATTCCCTCGATTGAATGATTTTGTTTCCATAAAACCCATTTTAAGAATTAAGGCAGCTTGTATTTAACAAGATTCCTTTTATTTTATTAAATTTAAATAAGGTTTTACAAAGTATTAAGCTCTACATCAACCATGGTTGATGCATCTTTTGGCAGTTTGGTTTTAGGGAGGGTTCTACGCAGGTTTGTGTTCTGGGTTGACTACACTTGATGCATTTAGTATTTTAAATTTTACACTTCAGACATGAGCATGTTATATATAATAATTTTAATGTTTTTCATTTATTGCGTTTTGTCTTTTAAATGTTTTCTTAGCACTGTTTCTTATTTTACAATAACAATTTATGTATGTTTAATTTTTGTAATGCTTGGTGCCTTTAAGGCCTTTTAAGGAATGCAGGAAGTTGCTGCAATGTTTCTGAGGAAGTTCCTGCTTTACTGAAACTCCCTGTGTGCCGTGACTTTTGTGGTCAGTGTTTTTTTTTTTTTTGTTTTATGTAACAAAATAAATGGTATGGAACAATCTTGAAGATAGTTTTCAATGTGAAAGCATTTGCACATCAGTATGTTAGTTATATAAAGTGTAGAGGTAGCCTTCCCAAATATGCGTACGTATAGATACATGTCTATCATTACCATGGAAGTTCCCCCCATATGCAAGTGAATGGCTGCAAACACAACATCCACTGTAAAATGCAGATACATACAGAATCAACTCATATCCATCTGTAATGCTATTTTACCTGTATATCTATAGTATTGTTTGCAGATTAACAATGATTTATGGCACTGTGTTCAAACTGTACATCTAAAGTGTGAATTGTGGATATTCAATGATGTTTATTCCTACATTATAAATTGGGTGGCCATTCAATGGGATTGGGGGACATTAAGATGATTTAGCCTGTAACTTGGCTGTTGTTTTTCATGTTGGTGGTATGTGCAATTCACATTTTTTCAGATGTCAACCTATAACTGCCAAGGCAACCTTTCAGATAGGGAAAATGAAATTATTCTGGAGGCACTCCAGTAACATGGCCAAATTTGCTTGGACAGATGGATGATACATTCTGGAGAAACCAAATGTGGAGCAAAATTACCAACATGCTAAACACTGTAGGTGGACACAACCACTCTAGGGAAGCCTATCATCAATGTTGCTCTCACATGATCCTCCATGCAGCCAACAGACTCCACCACTATGTCAGGGAGAGAATTGTCACTGGAGGTGGGCCACTATTACCCCCCCCCTCCCACACACACACCGAAGAGATGATGATCTGCCTGACCTCCTACCATAACACTTTGCCAGGATAGTCAGATATTCATGGGAGGGAATGAGACAGGTGTTCCAGGACATACAAGTATGTCCACCAATCACAAACATAACAGCATAATCCAGTCATCGTTCTTGGACATTCATTCAAGTATCTTAACTGTTTCCATGCATGTCAGAGTGCCATGTTATATATGCCTGACCATCCCCAATTTGGAAAGAGATAGTAAGTCTATTAGCATGTTATATTAAGTAAGCAATGCTTAAGTGACACTGTAATCACCATATGTACTGATGTTTTTTTTCACATGCACAAGAACTTCAGCATCTGCCTGAAAGTGGCACACATCAGGTATGTGTCTTTATAATTAGTTGGAATGATCAACAGTCTTTGCTGCCTCTGCCTGCTGTAATGACTGAGATGCACCCACATGTTGCTTGCGTTAAGGCAGTCTATATGTTTACCATAGTGCAATATATTAAACTGCATTTCTGAACTTTATGGCTAATGCTATCTTGTTCACTTGCACAGGAACATCAACATCAGTCCAACAGCATCATACATCAGGTATGTGTCTGTATAGTCAAGATGCTCAACAGCCTTTGCCTGCTCCTTTCTGCTGTTATGACTGAGATGTACTCACCTGTTGTTTGCATTGCACTATAACCTACACTTTCCGCACTATAAAATGCTCTGTTTCCCATCCAAGAAGAACAGACCCAGTAAGGCAGCCTATATATTTGATATAGTGTGATATCTGCAAGTATTAAAAACATTGCCAGAGCCAAGACCACATGTACCGAGGGCATACATTGCTTACATGGGTGCCAGCAGGCAGGTGCAAGAGGGTGCACTTGAACCCCCTCAATTTTGACTTCAAAAAAATGTATTTAGTAAGGTATTTTATGTTTGTATATGGCTGATGGGGGCACTCTGGCCAGAAGACTTAAATACTTAAATATTAATTAAAAAAATAAAAAATCTTAACACCGCAGTGGTGCCATCTTTTTTAAGTAAGACCATTCATGTGTCATACACACACACGCCACCATGGATGTAAAGTCATTCCACACTTATGTGCTGGATTTAAAAATAGCCATTCTGGTAAGAGAGAAGGTAAGTGTGTGTGTGGGTGTGTGTGTGTGTGTGTGTGTGTGTGTGTGTGTGTGTGTGTGTGTGTGTGTGTGTGTGTGTATGTATGTGTGTGAGTGTGTGCAATTTAAACTAGCAATTCTATTCATTTCTGAATGAGAGAGAAAGTGTGTATGTATGCATGTATGTGTATGTAATTTGTGTTTATGTGTCTGTATGTGTGTATGTAATTTAAACTAACCATTCTGTTAATATGCAAGATATAGAGTCTGTGTGTGTGTGTGTGTGTGTGTGTGTGTGTGTGTGTGTGTGTGTGTGTGTGTGTGTATGTAATTTAAACTAGTGGTTCTGTTAATTTCTGAATGATTTATTCATTTATTTATTATTGGGTTTGTCCCACTGAACTGAAATAGCCCTTTTTCAGTGGAGGCCCGGGGAGAAAACCTCCAGTACATTATACAGTAAAATTAGCAAGCAATATACAGAATGGTTACAACAATTAGTTATAAAACAAAGTTTTAAAGGTGGCAATGAAACCATATCAGAAGAAAAGACCTATTTATCCAGTAAAGCAAAGCAATAAATTCATTATAACATTTGCCACTAACAACTCCTGACATAGAAGAGATAAAAGAGAGATCGATAGAATGAATATTGGACTACAGATTAGATAGTTTGTGGTTTAAAGTGCCAGGTATTAGACTTGTTAGGAAGGGTAGAGAATGTTAACAGATACAAAGGGTTGGAGATGGAGAAAAGGTAGTGGGTAGATAGTGGACTGTTTTGGGGGTAAAGGGAAGTTTATGGAGGGTGAGTACAGTGGCAAGTCCAGAGGCTTTTTAAGTGTTCTTTGGTAGCTGCTTTGAATTGTCTAGGTTGTTTTTTTAGTGATGTAATTTGTAATGGGAGCCTGTTCCATGAAATGGTAGGATGATAGCTATAGACGCTGCATCCAATTTTGGTCTTGGGCTTATAGACCAGTAATAGGTCTTGGTCAGAGTTACAGAGAGATCTAGTAGGAGAATAATAAGAGATTAGAGGAGATATATTTAGACAGTAGGAAGGTTGTTAAAGGATAGGGTGTATAATCTGGAGCTGAGAGAGGAGAAGCAGGTGACGTAGCTCAAGCCAGTTTAAGAGTTTAAGTGAGAGACAGTAATGGCTTTTGTAAGTGTAGTGTGCTGAGAATCTAGCTACCTTGTTTTGGGTTGATTCTAGTTTAGCTAGGAATGAAGAATTAAGGTTTGTGAGAATTTGAGAGCCATACAGTAGACTGGGTAGGAGGTATGTATGAGAGAGGGTTACTTTGGCTTTGGAAGTGAGAAACTTTTTGTTTCTGTATAGAAGGCCTAGTTTCTGATGGGTCTTCCTGATGCAATTACTGATGTGTTAGTCAAATTTAATTTGATCTCCCCATGGTCGAGTGACATTAAAGACATGCAAGTAGGTGCGTGCGTGAATGGGCATGCCTTCCTTGAAGGCTGGGCGTAGGGCTGACAACTCAGCACCGTAAAAATCTACTGCCAATCATTAGTGGATGGGAGTTCTGCTGTGGCGACCACTAACCGGGAAAAGCCGAAAGACTTTTTTGTCTATAGTGATGCCTAAGAGTTTTGTATAAGGTTCCACTACAATTGGAGTGTTATTGAGAGACAGTATAGAGAAGGTAGATTTAAGATGGTTAAAATTTTTGGGAAGAAACAGCAGGAGTTTTTTTTTTTTGGGGGGGGGGATTCAGAATAAGCGGGAGATCCAGGTTTCTACCGAATTAAAGGAAGCCTGAGTAACAGAGATGAGTTTGGAGGGGGAGTCAGATATGTTGATGACTGTAGAGTCATCTGCATATTGTACAAGGGATGACTGAGGGCAGGGAGTATAGAGAAGATTAGTAAAGATATTAAATAGTAATGGGCGAAGAATAGATCCTTGAGGAACACCCATTTTAACAGAGAGAGAAGGGGAGAGTGCAGAGTGCCATCTCATTGATTGTAGTCGATCAGTGAAATAGCTGGAAAACCAGACATCAGTAGTGGGGGAGAAGTTATGATTAGTCAATTTGGTCAGAAGTAGTGAGTGAGAGACAGCATTGAAGGCTTTTGAAAGGTCAAGGAATATGCAAGAGATGAGTTTGTTGTTATCTCTGGCCAGGAAAATAGTGTTAGTAATGGATATAAGGGCAGTGGTAGTACTGTGTTTAGGGCGAAAGACATGCTGTATGGGAGTGAGCCAATTTTCCTGAAGTAGGTGTTGTATGGCTTGCTTGTGTATGCATTTTTCCAATACTTTTGAGAGTGGTGAGAAGATAGCAATGAGTCTAAAGTTAGAGATTTCAGTGGAGTTACCTCCTTTTTGAATAGGTTGAGTATACAATTCTTTCCAGATAGATGGGGCTTGTGACTAAGAGATAGAGCAGTTAATTAAGATGGATACAGGGAGAACAAGAGAGTCAGCTGCTAGCTGAAGGAAATAGGGAGGAATATTGTCAGCTGATTTAGAGCAGGAATATTGTCAGCTGATGTAGATCAGGGTATTAATCTGGACAGTAGAGATTTAATATAAGTAGAAGGTACAGGTCTGAGGTAAAAAGTATTGGAGGGTTTATAGTAGGAGAGGGGTCAGAGGTGTTTGAAGTGTTAGTTATAGAGGGGTTACAGTTAATCATCTTAGATATGGATTCAATAAAATAGGTGTTAAAGATGGAGGCAGTTTCTTCTGGTGTCTTTTTTGGGTAAGGATTGGGAGAAGGGATGCCAGGATGCAATATTTGGTTAATTGAGTTCCAAATTTTTTTTGGATTAGATTTTAGTGCTGTAGGGGGGTTACAGTACACATCCTTTTTGTCTTTAGTAATGTATTTTTTTATTAGATTTCTGAGTTCCTTGTACTTTTGCAAATCAGAAGGGAGCTTGGTTCTTAGCCAAGTTTTCCACATCATGTCTCTAGCTTTCATTAGGGTACAAGTAGCATTGGTTAGCCATGGAGATATATTTGATTTTGTACAGACTGTGCAGAGTGGTGCAAGTGAGTTAAGTATGTTAAGGAAGGTAGAGTTGAATGATTCAACTTCTTCATCAAGGGTGAGTTCAGTAAGATAATTCCAGTTAATGCTTGAGAGGAAGGTTTTAAAAGTGTCAGGGCAGTAGTTAGATAGTTTGTGACAAGTTATATATCTATGTGCCATAGTGAAGTGGGGAGTAAATCTAAGAACTTTTATTGGAGAGTGATCACTTAGGGAGTTGGGTAGGGTTTCTGGGTGATGATATTTGGAGTGGGTCAGAGACAAATATCCAATTGATTAGATTGCTAGGCATGTGCAAGTTGTTGGAATGGGTAAGTTCTGAGATTAATTGTGTAAAGCCATGTAAGTTAATGCAAGAGGTAGATTTAGGGGAATGGATAGTTAGCCAGTTAATATTGACATCCCCAAGGAGGATGGTTTCATTTGAAAAGTGTCAGAGAGGTATGAGAGGATGTTTTCAATCAGGGGAATGTTGTCCCCTGGAGGAATATAGATGGCTACTATAGTGATAGTAGAATAGTTATTGAGTTTAATGTTAGCTGCCAGGATTTCAGCTGGAGGGAAAGATGGGATAGGTTTGTTAAGACATGTAAGAGTTAGGTGACTGGAGTAGGCAATGGCAACTCCACCCTCTCTTTTCTTTTGATGATCTAGGTAAAGTATATTATAACCTGGGGGAAGAATATCTCTATCAGGGATATAAGGTTTCAGCCATGTTTCTGTTAGGGTGATTATGTTTGGAGTGTGTTTGGTAATCCAAGCATGGAATTTACTGGTTTTATTAAGTATACTTCTAATGCTCATTGAGTAAAATGAGATGTGTTTTTTGGGAGGGTAGCGACTTGTTGGTTGGGAGGAGTAGCATTATTGGTGGGGAAGGAGGAGATAAAACCTGGATTAGGATGTATATCACCTGATAGAAGTAGGGCTTCAGCGAGGAAGTGGAGCTTGTATTTGTGTGGGTAGTAGTAGAGGTATTTTGTTTTAATTTTAGAATAGAAAGTGTGGGAAGGAGGAATTTAAATTTTATGAAGAGGGGTATTTAGAAGGAAGATAGATGAGGAGATTTCAAAAGAGTGCTGTGGAGGTGAGAAGAGATTGGCTTGAGAATTTGTAGGGTCTTTGTGCACCGGAATTAAGTGGGTATTAAAGGAGGTAAGAGAGGAAAGGAGAAGTTATAGAGGCAGGCAGATTATAGAATAGGTTGAGACAGTCATGTTAAATGTGGAAAAGGTATCTGCAGATTGAAGTAAATATTGGTAGAGTGTTATGGGAGGTATCAGTTTCAGAGATGTAAGAATGTAAGAAGAGATTTAGGGATTTCACCAGTAGGGGGAGTTGGTGTAGGTGAGAAGTAACAGGTGCTGCAGTAATTCAAGTATTGCAGGTGTGGGTGAGGGGAGGAGAAGAAACCCAGGGAGTGTTCTGGAAGACAGGAAGGGGTGGGACTATGTGGATAGGAGTACCTGAGGATTAGGTATAAAGGAAATGATATGGAGGGGTGGGAATGGTGTGGGTAGGGCAGCAAAGTGAGCCCGAGCATAGTGAGGGCAAACAGAGCAGGGCTAGCACCAAGTCTCGAACTGCTGAAGTCACCCACCTTAGAGTGCTGAGGTGGATAGAGAGTCAAGCTAAGGGGGAAGCTCTGATTGTGTGCGATTTAGAGGAGAAATCACAGCTAACCAGTACCTTCCAGATTTGCAGGTAAGTGGTATGGAAAGGAGATACACAGTAAGAGGATAGACAAGCAAGCAGAAAGGACCAGGGAAAGAGTGTAGCAGATGGGAGTAGCTATAGAGAAGCCAAGAAAAAGGGACAAATAGACATAAAAAAGAAGAAGGCTAATGTATTACAGCATATGTCTGTAAATAGGCTGGGGAATAACACTGTAACAGGGTTAGGGGCTATAATGTGGAAATTACAGAGTAAGAGTAAGAGTAAAAAGAGGGGGGGGGATGCTAGGCTGCTGGCGACCCTGGCAGAGATTGAAAAAAACACCAAACAGGGACAAGGATGTTATAATCTTATAAAGCTGGTGGCTGCCAAATACACATACTTTAGGTAATTGCAGGGAGTTGCTATGTGAAGCAATCCACAGGACCACAAAATAAGCCGCAAATGGTTTAAACTTCCAGAGAAAGCTGTGGCTGGAGGCGTGGAGCTATGGATGGAAGGACTAAGAATAAATAAAGAAAAATAATTAAATGAGGGCAGTTCAGAGAAGGGAGCAGGAAGTAAAAACAATGCACGTATCTAGCACAGTTATGGACAATTATGCAATTGGAAAGCAAGTACAAACAAAAAATAGAGCAACAGATATTAAAAGTAGTTAGCAAACAAGGTTCACTTGATTGCCGCTATGATGTGTTCTAAACAGCATTATCAAGATAATACAGTATCAGGCAAGTATGAGATACTAGCGAGAAATTAAGTAAAATAAGTATGTATGTAAGTATGTATGTGTATGTAATTTAAACTAGCTGCTCCATTTCTGTATGAGAAAGTGTGTGTATGTATTTGTATGTAATTTAAACTAGTGTTCTGTTAATATGAGAGACTGTGTGCATGTGTGTGTGTGTGTGTGTGTGTGTGTGTGTGTGTGTGTGTGTGTGTGTGTGTGTGTGTCTGTTGCTGTGTGAGAGAAGGTAGGTGTATGTGTTTTTAAAATACTTCTCAACTGTTCAAATTTAGCCTCATAATTTTGGTTCATTTATCATATTTGTGGTTTTCTGGCAATTCACAGAGGATTGAAGGCACTAAATAATGACATATATATGAGTTTGACTTCACATCCTTCAGAAACTGCATGGTAACCCAAATCCTGTTATTTTGGCAACTAAGTTAAAGAGAGCAATATTTAAAATCTGTCCCTATTTGGGGCCATTGTATCGCCATTATTTTAGAATTTGTCCAGATTTCTTGCACTAACAGGATGAGAGGTATGCATACCTTAACTGTCCAGATTTTTGTGTCATATTTTTGGCCTATTCCTCATAAAAGTTGTGGTTTTCTTGGAATTCACAGAGGATTAAAGTCACTAAATAATGACATGTATGAGTTTGACTTCATATCATTCAGAAAATGCATGCTAACACAAATCCTGCTATTCTGGCAATTAAGTTAAAACAAGTGATATTTAAAATCTATCCCTATTTTTGGGCCATTATATCTCCATTATTTTAGGCTTTGTCCAGATTTTTTGCACTAAGAGATTGAGAGGTATGCATACTTTCAACTGTAGAGATTTTTGCCTTATATTTTTAGCCTATTCCTCATAAAGTTTGTGGTTTTCTGGCAAATCACTGAGGATTGAAAAAATCATACATTTGAGTTGCAAGACTTCATTTCAATAAGAAGATGCATGATAACACAAATCCTGTTATTCTAGCAACTTCGTAAGTCTATAAGAGCAATATTTAAAATTTGTCTCTATTTTGGGCTTTTGTCCCCTACATTATTTTAGGCTTTGTACAGATTTCTTGTGCTAAGAGGTTGAAAGGTATGGTATGTAATGCCCTATTTGGGGGGAAGGCAGGTTAGTCAATTAACTTCATCAGGCTTGACTCTGTAACTTGGTTACAGGAGACAAGAGACTGAATCCTCTACAAAAACTACCAGACTGCTGACGGAATTGTGAGCTGAGTTTCATTACATTTTTAGGGAATTATGAGTTTCAGTGCATTTTCAAGGGATTATGAGTTTCAGTGCATTTTCAAGGGATTATGAGTTTCAGTGTGTTTTCATGAAATTGTGAGTTTCAAGGGAGGAAAAGTCTACTGTTGCTCATGCTAAGTTTGTTTTCAATGTGCAACTAACTTTTTTGTTTTGAAAATGTCAGTCACTGTTTGCACTGTAGAATATGAAAGCAGAGTTAGTAGCATAACTGCCTTTGATACAGAAGGCTGTGGATTCTACTCCCATACTATACAGATGGAGTGGTGGTATTGTAGTGCCCTTTTGACTGCTGATTATTTGGTGCATTTTAATGGGGAAGAGGGGTTCTGCACTCCTGAGTGTGCCCTCCTTTGTATGAGATGCCCAGTAACTATGAACTTGTTGGTTTGTCAGTCATTCTATATGGCAATTTTACTAGCTTACCAATTTTTTTTTTAATGTGACATAGGCAGTTTAATTCTTCAAGGGCAGCAGGCACTGAATTTGTAGATGAAACACTGAAATGCGAAGTCATTTGCCAGTAGCAACCTCTTCAATAGTTACATTTGGTGGATTGTAATGACAGATGTCTGAATGGCCTTTTATGTTTGAAATTTTCTGAAATGGGAAGTTTTGTCATTATTGATTCATACATTTTGTTTTATTCCTTGCTGAAAGAATGTTCAAAACTACAAATTTAAAACACATTATAATAAGTGGGGCTGTATTATACATGGAATATAATTTAATACTATTAGGAAGGTGAATCAAAGTACACATACATGTATGCATGGCCCTAAAAATGTGTGCAAGGAGCTTATGGTTTGAAAACAGCCCAAAGGTAAACTTAATCTTCCACTGGCCAGATGCATTTTCTTTGAATATGGATTTTAATGCCATTTCAATAAATGTGAGTTTCAAGAGCAGATAAGTTTACTGCTCATGCAAAGTCTATTTTCATTCTGAGACTGTATTGTTTGTTTAGCAAATAGCTATCTGTGTTTGCGCTATTTTATTTCAATATCTGTAATCATTGTAGAAGTAAATAAGACAGCATTATGCACAGGTTTGAACAGTGTTTATGGTAACTGAGGAGAAATAGTCAAGTAATGTAACACTGGAATGGCTGGGGAGGGGGATGCTGCAGGGGGTAAGAGGTTGCCACAAGAGGGGATGCTCTGGGGGAGCACAATCTATTACTCAGCCTAGGGCCCCATTTGACCCTGATCTGGCTCTGGCTATAGGTGAATTGAAAACTTTATAAATTTGCCCCTGTGTGGCTTTCAACCTTCCTTCTTCAAGAATGAAAGTTGGAACAATTACTAATATGCCTTCCAACTGTCCCTGATTTTGACTCAGATTTTAGCTCTGTTAAAACTGGTGACATTTGGAGAAAAGGTGGTGAATTATGCTTGATAAATAATGACAGTAATTGGAGTTATAGACTTCTTTTACTTCAGAAAATGTATATTAATTCATATTCTTTTGATCTGTCAGTAGTTTTAAGATAACAGTACTAATATTTGAAAAGTGTTCCACCCTGACTATTTTTGGATTTCTCAGTGATTCTTTTGTGATTTGTCCCTGACTGACTTGAGAGCTAAGCTTCCTTAACAACTTCAGTTAGGAAGTTTGTTTGATGATATAATATGGTTTGATATTACTTAAGGATTATTAACAGTAAAGGCCCTTTCTGTGTGAGTTTGAGCAGATGTTTTAAGACTCCGAATGATGAATGTTGTTCATAATGAGGTGTACTCGGGGATGGGGTGTTCTGAGATGGATTGGTGGCTTCTCCACTGGTTGTCTGTTTTATGCTTGCTGGTTCATGTTTACCACACATCGCATGTGTGGTAAGGATGGATTACAACTTTTCCATACCCTGGACTGACTGGATTAAGGGGTATCAAGAAAAATAAATGAATAAGTGAAAATACTGAGCCAGCTTCACACTTAAAGTCATAGTTTTTGTTTTTAAAAATTACAGTTACCCAGAAACTTTATCATCTTTAGATGAATGAGTTCAATAATACATTTCCGTTGAGGTCTTATTTAATAACACTATAAATCCACAGAAACACTGTACGTTTTTGTACTACAGTGTGGAATACAGCAGAAATTATTGGTTATCCGCACCTTAACACATATACCTTGGAGCTTTGGCCTCTGTGTTTGCACCCCCCAGGCAAAAAATCCTGTGGGCATCCATGATTGCTTACCTGTGTTTTTACTGACATAATCTCCCCTGTGTGGGCTACCTTTATTTTAAGCATCCTTAAGCACCCAGTGATATATCAGTGCCGATGTACTGCTCCCCATTCTGTGGGGTTTGTCATCACTAATTTACAGTGGTGTGGTTTCACTATTAGTTTCTGTCTTTTAACAGCCACAGCAAAACTCTTCCTAAGCACATTTGCTTACCTTTATTGGGCTGGGTGTGCAGAATCACTGGGTTTGAGAAGGTCAGACTGATTGTTCTCCCAACACCCAATTCCCTAGTCACCCTCCTCAGATCCACACATTTAAACCCCACTTCTTTCATCCCACATTTTAATTACATCACAAACCTGCTTAAAGACATAGCTGCATATTAGGACAATTATCACGCATTCACACACCATACCATTTATCCAACAGTATTAATATTCTCTTCTCTTCTCTTCTCTTCTCTTCTCTTCTCTTCTCTTCTCTTCTCTTCTCTTCTCTTCTCTTCTCTTCTCACTCATTCTCATATGCAGTGTCTCCTCTGTTAATACAGCATCCACCATAGTACTTCTGACATTATCTCTCTAACTTAGTCACTCTATGAATGCCCAGTAAATATTTACCTTTCCTCCTATTTGTACAACTGCACTCCCTTTCCTTCCAGTCTAACAACTCACCTATTCCTTTACCAATCCAACTATATGGTCCTTTAAACAACATTTAGTTAAACCACAAAAGAAAGTGCAAAAGCAAAAACCACGTAGCCAGTGACCACAGCAACAATAGTTCAAACTTTTATTTTCTCTGACATCTCAGCAATGATGCCTTCAAGGAGTATGAACATTGAAAAACACCAATCCTTTATACAGAAAGTACAATTAAGCAGTTAATAAATCAATTAAAAACAATTACTATAATAATTAAAGTAAAACCCACCAATTAAACTCCACATTCATTCCTTTATTTATTTTATTTATTTATTTATTTATTTATTTAAATTTGTTGACCGGGAGTGTCTGACTGGACGTGGGTCCATTTTCAGCAGAAGCCCGGGGAAAAAAGCTCCACAGTAAAATAAACAGACAGTAGTTACATTGGATTACATAGCGATTAACAATTTAACATAGAAATTACTTACAACATATTTACAGATGAAGAACATAGTACATCAGTAGACAACTAGAATCTTTATCTGTGAAGTACATAACAGGCATTAACAAATGTAACAATGAGAAGTTTTAGGTACCATTGTGTCAAATTTCAATATATACAAGGCTTCCTTAAATAAAAGTCTATTTTTAACATTATTTTCTGTTTGAATATTATCTATTTTCTTAGTACCTTGTAACCCCACAGACTGACCCTGATGTACTTTGTGAAAATGTTCTGCCACTGAGCTTGATTCCCTAGCATTGTCAATGTTTCGAATATACTCTAATAGCCTAATTTTAAAGACTAAAACCTTACTTCATCTAATTCATTTTTAATCCTGACTTCACACCTCTCTTCCCCTTTTTTCCACTTTACCACCTTATTCTTATTAATATTCAGTACTGCAGATTCTAGTCTTTGATTATCAGCTCTGCCTATCTCACTCAACCAACTTGCTCACTAATCTCTTGAATTCTTACCTGTGTCTGTCTTACTTCTTATAAAACTCACTTATCCCTTTTATCACTCTTAACTTTTCTGACATCACTATAACCTCCACAGATCTTGGAGTCTAACTTCATTGCCTGTCATTCTCATGAAAAGACTATAACTTCATTGCCCCCCTATCTCATTACAAGTAAATATGCCATTCACTAGCTTAACCACTCTACTTCTTCTATTACTTGCTCTCCTCACAGGCTACCAAATTACTCTTACACCCAAAATTTCGCCACCTGCTATAAGCCTCCATTTAAATCCATTTACACCATTCTCACTAAAGCTGTTCATAATTGCTCCACGTCTGTTTATCCTTTGTTGACCAGATTAGTCCTACTAGACTAGTAGTCTCTTTTCAGGGGAGTTCTGAGGTGATATTTATACTATTAGGGACAATTTGGCCAGAGCAGCAGGGAACTTTCCCTGCTTGTCATTGTTGTGACTGGGACTCTTTTTGTATGAGCACTTGGAGTTTCCATTCCAGGTATGGAGGCAGGGAGGTAGATAGAAAGAGAAGGAGATAATGGAATGGTGAGAAAAATGGAGGAGAAAGCCAATATCAAGACCGGAGAATGTGTGCAGGACTCTGATGAGTTGTTTCAAAGAAATCTGTTTGATGGAGATGAGTCGGCAAATGATGGATGTATGATTACAACCCTCCAGTTGGGGAGGGGGGTGTCAGATGATTATTTGCTTAAAGAAATGGTGATTTAGGGTAAGCCAGAAAATGAAGGAGATGTTTCGGGGGGGGGGGGTTATGAAGAAAATACAAACAGAGGACTGCACAGAAAATCCAGATGAATAATGGTGAGATGGAAAAGGAAACATATGGAGAGAAAGTAAATGAAGACAAAAGGAAAGAAGCGGCAAAGAAAGAGAGAAAAGAAAATGAAAAACAGAAGTATGTTGCAAGGATTCAAAGTAAAGAAGATAAAGAGATGGACAAGTATGACATGTGGGGCAATTTAATAGCTCCTTCAGGTGTAAAACCACATAAGCTGAGAACATTTATTTTTATTACTGAAGAGGCATTTTGTGACATTATATGTCAGACTGTTTTTCAATGGAATTTTTTTCTTGAAGAATATGAAAACAGATAGACTGTAAACCATGGAACCTTTAGGTGATAAAATCATTTACCAGGGAAACAAAAAAGAAAATTCATGTACAATTTTGAGCAGAGGTGGAAAGAGAGACTCTGAAAGGACATTTGAAAACTTTATGTAAAGAAGTACTGGACATTACAAAGGTTTATGATAAAAGGGGTTTATGGGCTGTCAGATGGGATTGTAATATTGTATTAAACATAGAAAGAGAAAAGAATTATACATATACCAAGCAAGACAAATGTGGAGGGGAATAGAGGTATTGTAAAATACTGGTGACAATCCAAAACATGTTTTGTTGCGGAAAAGAAGGACATTTGATAAGTATCACGTCAGTCGCCCTGTTAGACAGGGGTCCAGGGAAGTAAATACTGTGGGAAGAAATAGCCAGGGAATTGTGATGGCTAGACTTGTATAGGCCTTTAGGGCTGATAGCCTAGTACCAACCTATGAACCTATGAACCTATGAACTATGAGAAAATAAAATGTTTTATTTGTAGGGAAATGGGACATTATGCAAAAAATGTGAATTAAAATGTTATACATGCAACAAAATTGGACATTTATGGATGGGTTGATTGTAAAAATTAAAATAATAATAAAGAAAAAGAAAGAAATGTTATAAGTAATAGAAATAGAAGAAAAAATAGATGAAAAAATAATAAAGAAAACAGAAGAAGGATCTAAAATAAGTGATGAAGAAGACATAAATTGGGAGATAGTAAAAGAAAAAAAGAATTCTGTTGGTAAAAGGGTAAAGACAAAAATGAAAATTTAAAGGGATAAGTACAAAAGAAAAAAGAAAGGAAATGGATGAAAAAGACTATCCCCGGGATTCATGAAGCTCGGCGCAAGGCCGGCGTAAGGCCTGCGCCGGCGGTGCATGGAATATCCGGCGCAGTAGCGCCATATACATATTAATGAGAGTGCACGGAATCACAGACAC
>NC_056730.1:49937996-49968824 GCF_019279795.1 Protopterus annectens | reverse complement strand
TTTTTTTTTCTTGGGAAAAAAATTTTAAAAATTTTGTAAAAATTAAAAGGGGAAAGTTTTAAACCCTTTTTTTTTCAGGGGAAAAAAAAACCTTTTAAGGGCTTTTTAAATTTTTAATTTTTATAAATTTTAATAAATTTTTTTTTTAAAAAAAAGTTTTGAATAGATTCTTTAACTGTTATAGACATTAGATCTATTCTTATCAATGAGATATTGTCTAAAAGATCTGAACCTCTAACCAGCAAGTTTCTCTTAGATCAAATTCTTGTTTTTAGAAATCTAGATTTTTTAACTTTATTATCAGATATCAGCTGATACCAGTACTTTAGATTATTATCTATAGCTAAATGGGCTCCTTCAAGTAGATGACATAAGCATACCTAATTATAAATTATAGGGGGTAATAAAATTCCATTCTATACTTAGGGTGCATGAATATAAGATTCGATAACTAATAATAATATTTATTAGGTAACAGACCATATGTTTAGGTGTAATAGGTGAAGTACAAAATTCAGCGCAACCACAACATAGATTATTTATAGTATATTTTTATTATTAGGAGATTTTCATAGAGTGCACTAATTAGCTCTCCCAATAATCCTTTCCATTTGGAGCATATGATGATCTGTTAATAAAGTATGCTTTATAATAGAAGAGATAATATATAAAATTAAGTCAGGAAAGAAATACCCCCTTGAGACCAGCTATTAGTATGTTTCTTTAATGCAATCCTAGGTCTATGGGTGCCCATAAAATTTAACATTAGTGTATTCAGTTTCTTGATAGTTATTTTGTGGTGAAAGTATTGACGATTGTATTAAGTATAAAATCTTGAGAATATTATCATTTTAATAATTGTAAGTCTCTCCTCCATAGTAAAAACATATTATTATTCCAGGTATTAAAAAGATTTTGTATATTAAGAAAACAATTATTATAGTTATTATATATAATAGATTTAATATCTTTAGATAGTATTATACCTAAATAAGTTATCTGACCTGAGTTAGGTACATATTTAGTAAAATCACTAATGAGGAGTATTTTTTAGGTGTATATATAGGTAGTATTTTAGTTTTTTTCATTGAATATTAAACCAGAAATACTTTTAAAATTCATCATTTATCAAATAAAGACTATAGAAGAATTAGATCCTGCTGATGTAATTAGAACATCATCTGCAAAAAGTTGAATTTACGATGTTGTTTCTTCTATTCCAAAACCCTCTATGTCGGTACTGTTTCTAATCAGTGTAAAGGCTCATTACTAAAGAATAATAGTGGAAAGTGGACATCCTTGCTTTGTACCTTTAAGAATGGGTATTTTTGTGAAACATATGTTCCTATTAATATAAAGCCAGCGTTCCTTTGTATAAATGTTCAATTAAATTTACAAATGCATCAGAGAAATTTATTGCATTTCATTGAGTAAACAGATAGTCCCAACTTACTGAATCAATGCTGAACCTATATCAAGACTAATAAGTGTTAAATCTTTCTTTTCCTATTTGCAAAAATCAATTAATGTTAAAGTTCTTCTTATATTATCAAAAGTATTTCTATTTAGTGACCGTCTGATCTATGTCTATAATGCCGAGGATAATTGTCTTCAATCTATCATGCAAAAATACTCATAAACATTTTATAATCAACATTAAGTAATGAGATGGGGCGATATGAAGAACATCTAGTTGGATCTTTATTAGGTTTTAAAATTGGTGAAATAAATGTATATTGCCAAGATGGGGGGTTATTAACTCAGTTTGGGCCAGAAAAAAAACCTTATGTATTAATGAATATGTAGTTTTAGAAAGGATTTTATATATCTCTGGTATAATACTCATCATTACCCGGTGCTTTGTTTGATTTAAGCTTATGCTTTATTTGTGTAATAACTTCTGTATATGAAATACTCTTGTCCAATATAGTTTAATGCTGTTGTTTATTAAGCTTTTTATTCATGTTTGTGGTTATAAACTCTTTTATTTTATCTTTAGGTTTCCATGTTAATGTTATTATGGTTAATCTTGTGAAAGTGATTTCTAAATTCATCCAGTATTTCTGGTATACTAGAAACATTCTTCTTTTTCCTTAGAGAAAAGATTTCTTTGATATGGTTTTTGTTTATTCAATCTTTTTGTTTTATTTTTAAGTCTATGTAAGTATTTGGAACTTATTGAATAAGACAAAAACATATTGTATTTCTAAAGTTATTTTAACTTTTATGAGTTAAAAATTTCTTTTGTATTCTCATTTAGTTTGTTTATTTCTTCAATAACTTTCTTGTCCATAATATTTTTCTTTATTATTATGTTTATAAGAGTCTAGTTTACTTTGAATATCTAACAATTCCTTTATCCCAAAGATTTCCTTTTATTATTATACCCATCTGGATACTTTGTCCATATAGATATGATTTTAAGGCATCCCAAACATAGACAATGGAGACTTCAGGAGTATTATTTATGTCTAGAAAATGTTGTACTTCTGAAAGTATATATTCTTTATAGTCTTTTAACTGAGTTAAGTATGCAAGGGTATCCTTTTGATCTGAACATTATGAGTATTTTTTATCATGAATTCAAAAAACAATTGAGTTATGGGATCAGTATATAGGACATGAAATGATTTTTGGAATTATTTAATCTGTTTCCCTCCGGTTAGAAATAAAGACCTATCTATTTTTGAATAAGTTTTGTATCTGTTAGAAAAAAGGTGTATGGTAATGATTTTGACTTCTATCTGATTATTAATATCATTCAAATGATAAGAATTAGCAAAATCATTTAAATGTTTTGCATTAGATGTAATTCTTCTTTCTTTATAGTGTGGTAGTATCACTTTCATGTAGTATACAATTAAAATCACCAGCTGCTGCAAAATAATATCCCCCCATAGAGAATGATATGATCTTATCAATATGGGATGTTTCACTGTATTAATACCAATTCCAGGTATCCAATATACATTAATTAAAGTGTAAGTCTTCCCATTAATTTGTATTGTAACCATACAAAACATTCCTTTGTCATCCTGATAAGACTTAATGGTTTTAGGAATGGGCATACTTTTATTCCATAAAATAGCCACTCCTCTTTTTTTCTGAGTGTGCCTGAACTAACCTAATACTGTATACTTATTAGTGGCTAGTTTATCAACATCTTTTTTCAAGAGATGGGTTTCCTTGGTGAAGACTAGATTGGCCTTGTGTAGATTAATGTATCTTACAGTTTCAGGTTTGCTCCTTTACATGGATTATTCAATCCATTAATGTTTAAAGAAATTCCTTTGTAAAGATGTCATTTTGGTATTTTTAAAACTCAAGAATCTTATGATCGAAAATAACAAATAACAAGATAAATAATGTTACATCTGCCTCTTTTAGGGTGTACCCCTTTAAATATAGCTGTATTTATTAAATCTTTATGGGATTTTTGTATAGGATTCAATTTTGTTTGTAGTGACAATGAGTGTGTACAAAATATATTGTGGATGTCAAAACTATATACATATAACAATGAACAAGTGAAAATAATGTAAGGATTAAACCTTGCATCCCGCCTGGAGTTAAAAACTCCAACTTAGAGTAGTATTTGCTCAAGTTAACCCCCTACCCTAAGCAGCAGTACCTCGCTACCACCTTATCAATTTAATACTAGTTATATTTAACTGAGGTTAACAGTTTTCAATTCAATTATCTATCAAGACAAAACTACACATTTGGTAAAACAGCATCATATAAACTAAAATAAACTTTTTTTTTTTTTTAAAAACTGTTCATACTATTATATAGATCTATGTAATATATAACACTTGTATTCTAATAGCATTCAAATAATCTTAATGTTAGAAATCAAGAGGAGAGAAAATTATGTTCTAACATTCATTTAAATCAAAAACTTTGGCTAATATGATTCAGACATTACATGCATTAAGATGCATCTATTTTCTGTCATGTGAATTCTATCAACAGCTTCCAAAAATCTTGAATTGTTTGTATATGAGCATTTACTTAAACTCATTATTGTCAATAGAGTTAAATATTGTATTCATAAAAATTATTATAAATCAGGCTGCATAGTTATGCAGATTCTCAGAAACACTCATGCTATTACTAAAAAAAAAAGCCATCACACACCCACACACACACACACACACACACACACACATATACATACATATATATATACATACATACACACACACACACACACACACACACACACACACACACACACACACACATATATATATATATATATATATATATATATATATGATCTCACTGAGTTGTGTCTTTGTAGAGTATCCTATTTGCTTCCTAGAATAAATATGTCTGCTTTATACAAAATAATGCACAGCAAACACATATTAGTAAATCAGATTTTTACAATCATGCTAACCTACTGCTTTAAAATATATCACATGACATTTCTTCCAGAATAGAGTTATAAGATTATTTATGTTTGTCAATCAGATGAATTAAATGAGTTATAGTAAAGTATATGTTTGGAACACAAATTTTAACACAGATTATTATGCTGCTGCTAAGTAGATTTTCCAAAACATTTAAATAAATGTTTCATTTTTTATGCCTTCTAAATAAGACATTTACTTACTACAAGAAACTACATCATTTAAACTCATTATAACTGACATATTTTATGAACAGAGTATTTTCCTGAATCTGTGGTGTGTCAGTGTGATAACCTTGTCAATGTTTATACTAACTGCTTTCAGTTTCTCTGTGAGAATTCTGTCATTTGAAGATTCTGAGGTAACTCAGACACTGTGCATGAGACAGCCCACATCCCAGATTGTCTCTCTTAACATTTTGGGAAACTTATTAAAATCTAGTGACAAACATTCATTTAGCAGTGTAAATGCATCTAAACATGACAGAACCTCCACAATGTATTCCACAGATCATCACAGCCTCTATGCAAGTGAAATTAAACTCAAAATTACCAACAAGCAATAAAACTCAGCATTCTTCTCCTAACTCAGTTTTCATATAAATCCTCTTATTCACTGTGCCCACACACTCAAAAGCATTTCTATATATTAATAAAGAAAAGAAAAGAGAGTAGAAAATAAAAGGAGTGAGGCAGAAATAAAAAATGTAAGAGAAAGCTGTAAGAAGTATATACAATGGAATGTTACTTACTGTTTATATTAATAGAGTTAAAATAAAACATATTATTTACTCTTATTTAGTTCTGATTATTATTAGTTAAAGCATGACAGATTATTTACAAACAAGCATAAGCAGTATAATCAAGAAAGTATAATTAGAAATAGCATTTGAAGAACTTATAAATTTTTACAAGAAATAAATATGTTATTATTCTATTAATGATATTTTCATTACTGTTCTCTCCCTGCCCTCCCCCACCCTTTTCCCACCACATAATCTAAATAGAATGTCATTGTTTAAACAAAGAAAATAATAAAGAAGGAAAGAAAAGGTAAAGATAAAAATGTATCAAATTACTAACCTTACTTTTTTCAGAGAGAAACAAATCGAGTCACAGCCTGCCATTAAATCCTCAGGCATTTTGACTGGTTATGAAACAAAACATTTCTTTGCACATAGAGAATAACTTTGATTAAATCTTTTCCAAAATATTTGTGGCTTTCTGGAAATGCAGGAACTATATTCAAAAAGATTAATAATGAACTAAAATGATGAGAGAAAAAAACATATAACAAATCATTTGTTTTTTAGTCTCTTCTTCTTCTCTGAAGTCTTCCAGGAAGCTTCAGTTGCCAATCTCTTCAATGAAGAACTGGCCCATTCCATTTCTTCTATTTTATCCAAAATCCTTTTTTCTTTGACAAACAGTAAAGCAGAGTCTAAATCATCGGAGACCTTAGGACCATCAGGAAGGAAGATTTTAAGCTTGGCAGGAAACAGAAGGTATGTTTTAAACTGTGCTTTTTTAAGCTCCCTTATTAGTGGCAGAAAAACTTTTCTTTTAGCAATTACCATGGAAGAATAGTCATTGTCACAGTTGTCTCATTAAACTTAACAGGAGCTTTAGCCCAAGCAGATTTAAGAACCATCTCTTTATCAAAAGATGATAGAAATCTAACTATAACTGATCTAGGATAGTTTTAGTATTAGCTATAGATCTATGTGCTCTTTCGATACCAAAAGAGAATGCTTCTGGTAAATCTAAAGTTTTAGGGAGCCATGTTGTTAAAAAAGAAGTAATATTGTTACCTTCAATATTTTCTGGCAGTCCAAAAATCCTAATGTTATTGCGCCTAGATCTATTTTCCAGGTCATCCAGCTTTGTTTGTAAATGTGTATTTTGTTTCAGCAGAAACTCAATGTTGATTCCCTCTTCTTGTATTTTATTTTCCATGTCATTCACAGCTTCTTCTATGCCTGTCATCTGGATCTTCTGTTGTTGCAGGTCCATATGTAACAAGTCTATTTGTTTTGTAGTTTTTCTATGAAAGTGTCTATTTTAGTATCCATTTTATCCATCTTAGCAGTAAGTTGCTGGACTATAATTATCAGAGACTGAAGTTCTTTCTTGATGCTGGAGTCTTGAGAATTTGTCTTACTGGAACTCATTTCAGACTGATAAACTGACAGGAAAATTTCCAAAGTAATTTCTGACAGGAATATTATTAAGATTTCCTTTCTTTTTTAGATATAGTTCAAGAACTATATAAAACAAACATATTTAGAAAGAAAATTACTTCAAGAATTAATTTTTTAAGTAATTAATTCCTGTCAATGTAATGAAATTGGTGGAGCTGAAGAAATCTGCTGCTATCCTGTGTTCATCCTTGGCCACGCCCCCAATGCATTTTTTTCTGAAGGTTAAAAGTTAATGGTACCTAAAAGCATGCAAGCTGTTTTTTACATCTGGGAGAGGAATAGAGATAAGAAAAGTACAGACAGCAATCAGTGTAAGTGGAGAAACAGGCTATAAAATTCTCTTTGATGAAAATTCACACAGATTTGTGTGTTTGTTCTAAGTTAATAGAAAATGTGGGAGTTCTAAAATGTATTTAGTTTTTTGTTTGGGTGGTGTAATTAAAGCAAAAAGTCTTAAAAAATGTGACACAGATTCAAACTGAGATGGCAAGAAACAATTGTATAAAAATTAGCCTGTCAAACAGTGTGTGAATGTAAGGCAAAAGATGAGGAACTGACGTATAAGAGGTGGGAACAATACCTTTCTACTGTAATAGTTACTCTGACTGTATTATCTTGGGATGTAAAATGCCTTACAGTATTGAATTATATTAAGAAATGTAGGATGAAAATAGTAATGTTGCAGGAGCCACAATGGGATATACATGAGCATGTCAATTTGAAAAATAAAGGATTTCAGGGTGGATATTCAGCAGAACATCAGAGACAGCAATAAGACTACTTCTTGATAGAGGAATTCAAATAGGCATAGAAGAGAAGAAAGACAATAATAGTAGATTTTGGTAGTAAGGGGCTATTGGCAAAGGAGGAGGATTAGAATCACTAATCATATCCTGTTTATGTTCTCTCATTGTACTCTGCAACTGGATCTGCTTATAAAATGTTTTTACCTATGTCTGACAATAAGTGTATTTGTAAAATCTTATGATTTAATTGCTATGTAATTGTTGTAATTGCTTTGGAGCTTTTCTCCCCGGGCCTCCACTGAAAATGGACATATATCCAGTCGGACTATCCCGGTCAACAAATGTAAAATAAAATAAATAAAAAAATATGCTGGTGTTTATTTATATTCCACCAAAAACTGCTAGAATAAAACTTAAGAAACTGTTGGGAGAAATAATCAGCTTCAGGAGGGAATGTTATTTATAGGTGAGGACTGGAACTTGATTTGCAATAGCGAGGGCATATCAGAGGGATCTATAAGGGAAATACAAGAAAGAATGGTAGATTCTTGAATAAATTTTCAAAAATATTTGGTACAGAAGAAATGAATTCAGTAGTAGGAACTTGTTCAGAATTTACACAAAATTCCTCAGGGTAAAATAACTGTGCTAGAATTAATAGAAAATATATTTAAGAAGAGCATATTAATTTATTTGAAAGCTTTATCACACATCCAATAACTAGTTCTGATCATGCACTGACAAAAAACCTAAGATAAAAATGCATGATAATGAAGGATAAATGAAACACTAGCATTTTCCAACTTACCTGTCTAAAAGAAAGGCATATATGGAATGGATAGAATAAATTATTCAAGAGTTACTAAGGTAGATAGAAGTTTCTTCAGAAGGGCTAGCTAGTGAGTAAGATAAAATGAAAATGAAGTTTAAAATACAGAATAGAAATAAAAGGGACTTAGATATGGTTAAGAAGTGATATGAATTATTTAGAGGAAATGACAAAGGTTAAAGTATTATAGAATAAGGGGTAGCTCACAGAACAAGAGGCGTAACTGCAGCATGATAAAGGGAAGATAATGGTGTATATGGATAATAGGGTCTATATTTAATCAGCGAACACTTAAAAAAGTGAACACTGATTTATTAACCCCATGTAAGTGAAAGCTTATAATCCCGAACACTTAGAACAGCGATTTTTTTTCCCAGAGAAAAAAATTGCTGTTCAAAAAAACAAACAAAAAAAAAATTAAAACATTACATAAAGTGGGGGGCTTTGCCCCCCAACCCCCAATGTGTGTGGGGGGGGTGGGCCCCCACACTCCCCTACTTAAATATACCAACTCTGAGATCACACTACAGTGACAAAAATGGCAAAATAATGAAGGCAGCCAAGCGATTTATTTCCCAGGGAAAGATTTGCTTCTATGCCGTTTTGGTATTTTGCTGTTTCATGCTTTCAAATTTGATCAAGATGCAATCGATAGAATGCATTTTCGATCATATACTAGGGAAAAGGATAATATACATGAGTTTAGAAAGATTGCTGTTAAGCAGCTATTTCTTTATAACAACTCAAGAACAAGAAACTTTTAGCACTACAACTTAGACAACAGAAAATAGAAAGGGTTGTCATCAAACTTATGAAGCCTCTGACAAGAAAAATAGTCTGTGATCCGATTGTAGTACTAGAAATATTTTAGAAATTTTATGAAAATTTCTATGAAACAGAGGAATGTGAAAACCAAGAAAAATTACAAATGAAAATATTTATATAACACTTAATTATTCCAAGGTTATAGGAAAATAAGGCTCAGTTAAGATAGGAGAAGATTTGATAAAATGGTAGTGTAAAATCAGTCTACAGGGAAGCCTCCAGGAACAGATGGTATTCCTATGGAAGTTTGGACATTAGGAGGGAAGAAAGTGATAAAGGTCTAGAAGGATTTGTTTAATAATATTTTAAAAGTAGGAGAAGCACCAGCATCTTGGAAGACAGCTTTATGGTTGCATTATGTAAAGAGATTAAAGACTCATCAGAGTCAGCTTCATATAGACCCATTTCAATTTTGTCATGATTATAAAGGCCAAAGCACTGCATTGATAGCCTGAAAAGATCCCAGGCTGCCTCCTAAATAGACTGAAACATTACCTGTTGGGACCACTGTAGTCACTACTTAACCTTAGTCCCCAGACAGGCTTTGTACCCTGTACATGTGGAACTGTTACGGCCATCCCTCTGCAAAAGGACAGACCATCAACACATGCCAGAAAATGCAGATCCTTTTGTCTTTATTTATTTATTTATTTACATTTGTTAACCGGGTTAGTCTGACTGAGCTTTTGGCTCATTTTCAGCTGAGACCCGGGGAGAAATGCTCCTCAGGGAAAAGAATTTTAAAAGAATAATTTACAATTAACAAAAGAATATGAGATTTGTTACAATATCATTTTAAATGCTTAGTACAAAATAAATTTATAGTCTGGAATAGATTATGAAACCAGTTACATATCATTTGATATGAATAGTACCTAGTTGTTTTTGGGTTTTGAAAAAAAAGTATACGAATAGTTAGATGAAGAGGGTCGATATTAAATTCTCGAAAGCCGACAATGTTGAATCTGACATTGTCGACGAGAATAATAAACTGCAGAACATCGATGGTGGTAATGGAAATCTCCGTGGGAGATTTCCATTTACTTCAATGTAGTATGGTCTCAGAGTTGGTATATTTAAGTAGTGGGGGGGGGGTGCAGGGGGGCTTGCACCCCTGCCTAAACCATTTATTTTTTGTTTTTATTTTCTTTTTCGGAACATTCAATGTTTTAACAGTTTGATCACTAAGGGTCGACCTTTAGTGATTTGAGCTGTTAAATATTCGATGTTCTAATGTAGACCCAGATGAAGATATAAGGGAAGTAAAGTAGAGGTGACCTTTTAGACAGACTTGATAAGGTTAGTTATTTTGGAGCATATTGAGTCAAGATTGGTTAGAGAGGGAGGAAAGGAAGTAGTAGGAGGGTACTAAATAGCACATGTAAAGAAGGAAGGAAGAGATAGGAGTACAAGGTCAGAGATACATTTAGAGTGAGGGGAGAAATTGGTTGAAGGATAGTGGTTTCAGGGTGGATGACTGCAGTGGCAAGACCATTTTTTATGAGGTATTTTCTTATGGCTAATTTGAAACTCTTGCTATGGTGAATGGACTTTATTTCTAAGGGGAGTTGGTTCCAGGATGTAGTTGGATTATAGTTATAGAGAAGACATCCAATTTTTGGGTTTGGGTTTGAAGATGTGTAATAGTTCTTGGTCTGAGCTGTGTAGAGTCCTAGCAGGAGGAATATTTAGATATGATGGAAGAGAGGCTGTGGCAGAAGGAGGGTAGACAGAAGATGGAGTGAATGATTTGTAGTTGATATAGTTGGAGCAGGTGAGGGAATTCAAGCCAGTCTAGTTGCTTAAGTGCTAAGCAGTGGTGAGACTTGTAGGTTTGGCCACCTTGTTGTAGGAAGTTTCAAGTTTTAAAATAAGTGTGGAGTTAAGGTTTGTGAATATGTGACAGCTGTATAGGAGTGTTGGAAGTAGTAAAGCATGAGAGAGAGTTTTTCGGGCTGTATTGGTTAAGTATTTCTTGTTGTATAAAAGTTTCTGATGAGTTTTTTTGATGGAGTTTGTATTATGTAGATAAAACTTAAGCTGATCATCTATTGTGACACCTAGAAATTTAGTACTAGGTTCAAACGAGATGATGGTGTTGTTTCTAGATAAAATGGTAAATGTACTTTTGAGATTGGTGAGGTTTTTGGGGAGGAAGAGTAGGAACTTATTTTTCTTAGGATTAAGAATTAATTTAACACTAAGCCATGTCTCAGTCGTGTGGAAAGATGCCTGGGTAGTAGAGTGGAGGTCAGTTGGGTTGTCAGCAATGGTTATAACAGTAGAGTCATCAGCATATTGCACAAGTGATGACTGGGGACAAAAGGTGTAGAGTAAGTTGGTAAAAATATTAAAGAGCAGTGGTCTGAGGATGGACCCCTGGGGGACACCCATTTGTACAGTGAGAGGGGGGATAGTGCAGAGAGCCATTTGACTGATTGCTGGCAGGTAGAGAGCTGGAGAACCAGGAGATAGTAGGGGGAGAGAAATTTAAGTTAGTGAGTTTGTCAAGGAGGAGAGGGTGAGAGACATTGTCAAAGGCTTTAGAAAGGTTAAGGAATAGGCATGAAACAAGTTTATTGTTATAACGAGCAAGAGAAACTGTGTTGAAGAAGGATATTAGTGCAGTAGTTGTACTGTGATTGGGACAGAATCCATGCTGACTGGGTTTTAGAAGGTTTTCCTGGTGAAGGTAATGCATCACCTGCTTGTGAATGCATTTCTCTAGGATTTTGGAGAGAGGAGAGAGCATGGCAATTGGTCTGAAGTTTGATATGTCTGAGGAGTTCCCACCTTTGTGAATGGGTAATGTAAAGAAGTTTTTCCATATAGTGGGGACATAGGATTCAGAAATAGATCGGTTGATCAAGATAGATACAGGATCGGCCAGAGATTCAGAGGCAATCTGTAGGAAATAGAAGGGTAGGTTGTCAGCTGAGGGGGGAGCAGGGTTTAAGTTTAGAGAGTAAAGATTCAAATATAGTTAGTCAATACTGCTTTAAGAGAGAAAGAGTTAGAAGGGTTGGGAAGAGGTATTGAGTTTGTGAGGGTGTTAGCATTGTTGCTGGGGGGAAGAAAATTGATTAAAGTAGTTATCGAGTTTATAAAATGATTGCTAAATGTAATGGCTGTGTCTTCAGGGGTTATATTAGGGCATGGGTTTGGAGGGGAAGGGTTCCCTGGATGTTGAATATGATTGATAGAGCTCCAGAATTTTTTTGGGTCTGATTTTAGAGTAGAGGGGAGATTTGCATAGGAGTTCATTTTGTCTTTATGAATGACTTTTTAAATTTTATTTCTAAGTTCTTTATATTTCTGAAGGAGAGAAAGGGTTCTGGTTTTAGTCCACATTTTCCATATCATGTCCCGTTTTTTCATGAGGGTTCGGGTAGATTTAGTAAGCCAAGGAGCAGTGTTGGATTTGATTCTAATTGTGCAGAGAGGAGCGAGGGGGTTAAGAATGTTTAGGAAGGTAGAGTTGAAAGAGTGGACAGCTTCATCTAAGGGGAGAGTGGTGAGGTGAGACCAGTTAATTTGACAGAGTTGGTCAATGAAGGAGTCAGGACAGAAGTGTGAATGTTTGCGGGTGGTAATACATTTGTAGGGTTTGGTAAAGTCAGGAGTATGTCCAGGTGGTTTTAATCATGTTTCTCTTAGGGTAACTATGTCAGGCGTATAGTTAGCTAACCATGCCTGGAATTCTTGAACTTTATTAACAAAACTCCTGAGGTTGATAGAGCAGAATGTTACTTCCGTTTGTGAGTAGCAGGGGTTTGTGGGTTTAGGTACTAGAGGGTTACTGTTCAAGGAAGTGTCTGTAGGACCAGGGTTAGGATGAATGTCGCCTGATAGGAGTAGAGGTTTGTAGTGGAGTTTTAGTTTGAATAGGTAGATTTTAGTTTTTTGTTCTAAAGGCGTGGGGGAGATATTTTTATTTTGGGAATGGGAGTAGTAGGGAGAAGGATGGAGGGACAGATTTGTAGATGGGGTTGTGGTTTAATACTAGAGTTTAGAGAGTTGTTTGAGTTGTGGAAATGGGGTATGGGTAAATGGGAGTGGTCGGAGGTGAGGTGGTAGAGGATGTGGAGTAGTGGTAGTAGGAGTATAGTTTGAATTTTAAGAAACAAGACAATTTATAGGAAATAGAGGAGATGATGAGAGGAAGGGGCGAGAGTTAGTCAGTGTAGGATGTGATAGAGGATAGGCAGGTGAGTGTGGGGAGTAGCGAAAGGGAAGTGGTTGTAGGACAGGAAGTACAGGGAAGGGGATTAGGGAGGAAGTGAAAAGGTGTGGTTTGTATGGATAGGTATAAAGGTAATAATATGGGGGTGGGTGGGAATGGGGGTGGGAGAACAGTGAAGTGAAGTGAACCCGAGCGTAGCGAGGGCAAATGGAGTGGGGCTACATCTACCGAGTAGAAACCTTGCTAAAAAAACTATCAGCTAGTCCTGAGTCAGAATAAGCCAGGAACGTGTACTGAAAACATCTTTGTTTCACTTTACTGATCAGGGAGTATATAAATCAATAGTTGTAAGGGTAGTGAGTGGTAGTAAGAGTACAGAAAAAATGGGGGGGGGGTAGGATGGGTATAGGTCAATAGGCTCCCGCAGTTTAGTGCTGACCCAAGGTTAAAAATCCTAGATGCCAAGCTAGAGTTAAAGTAATACAGGTCTAAACAATACAGGCTTTCAATTAGCTAGTGCAGGTTATCTGAGGGAGAGATTGCCATATTTTATTTCTGCCTCCCGAGGTTTGCTTTTCAGGTTGATGTTTAGTCTAGTAGGTAAAGCTTGTACTGTATCTTGCATTGAGTGGGTAGTTTTTGTTTTTGAAGAAGCAGGGGAGAGAAACTAGTAGAAAGAAATAAAATAGAGAGTATTCAGTGGATTAGGTTAGATGCTAAATCAGCCGCCCATGAGGACAGATATATAAAACACAATTTAAGACTTAGCAGTACTTGGGTTGGGCTATCATGCAATCTATAAAACAGGCAGTATGCATTGAGTAACTTAGGGCAGTCTACTCAACAAGGTTACACAATTATTCATACAGACTAGTAGTCATAAAACAGAGTTCGGCAAACGCTGAGGCATTCGCCCGATTCTATCAGTATACCGAGTACAGTACAACAGATGCTACAGAGAGACATGCACCCAAAACAGGCACTTCTCAGAGCTCAAAACAGATTATTTAGTCTGCTTCAAAACACCATATAACTATGTTATAGAACATTTATATGACAGAGAGTACAAGCTGCAAGGTAGGCAATTTCAGCTAAAGTGCTTAGACAGTATCTAAAATGTTAGATGTCATTTGCGCTCAAAATAGAACGTAACAAGGAGCTAGTAGCTGTATTTGGCCAAAGAATAATTCAAATAGTACTGTATTACATTCTGTAAGGCTTGCAGCCCTAGTAACTAACTACACACATGCAATTCACATACAGAAAGTCATATACGCAGTTTAAAAAAGCATTAGAGGACATTTAGAAATATAGTTAAAACAGTATCTAAACTATTATAGTAAGACAGTAGGTAAACTGTTATATGTTGTTTGCGCCCAGAATTAGAATGTAACAAGGGGCAACTAGCTGTATTTAGAAAACAAATAACTCTAAAACAGTCCTGTATTGCATTCAGTAATGCTAGCAGCCCTTGCTGCTAAGCACACGCGAGCAATTCAGTTACAATAAGAATATATACACAGTTTAAAAAGCTTTTGGGGACATTTCACAATATAGTTAAAATGTTGTACCTGGTGAGCACACAACTATGTGGACGCTGTCGGCATGATGTGTGTGGAACAGGCCAGGGAATTCAAAAATGGCACCTTGTGCTCCTAGGTCAATTAAAAGCTGGGGCCAAATGTGATAGGTGTAGAGGGGGAAGGGCTACACCTACTGAGTAGAAACCTTGCTAAAAAAACTATCAGCTAGTCCTGAGTCATACTGTCTGACTAATATCATATGAAAAGCCATGGAAATAAGCATTAATAAAGACATAGAAAACCTTCAAACACTGGATCCCACCCAGGTTGGTTTCATCAAGGGCAGATAATGCCTACTCATCTTGGTGGAATTTTTGAGAAGGTCACCAAGGCAAGGGATGAGGGCAAACTGGTGCATGCTGCCTACCTTGATCTGTCTAAGGCATTTGATACAATATCTTACTCAGGCATTGTAAACAATCTCATTGATAAAGGCATAAATCTCTATGTTATGCGATGGATAGCCAGCTGGCTCTCAGATAGGACCAAGGAAGCTAGGACAGGAGAGATCAAGCTACAAAGAGGCCAGTCACTAGTGGATTCCCTTACCACTTTGTGCTGGGTCTGCTCCTTTTTGGCATCTGCTTCTCAGTTGTCAAGTCCAATGTCAAAGGACTCTGGCTGATGAAGTTTGCAGATGATTGCAAACTAGGAGCAGTCACAGAATTCTCTCAAGACGCTAACATCATACAGGAAGGAATAACATAGACAAATGACTGATGCAAAAGCCATGTCTTTAAACTCAACATCAAAAAATTCATAATAGTATCCTTTGGGAAGCCAGCCACCCTAGGGAATTACCTCATGAATAAAACATATCTCTAAGAGCACAACAAGTAGTCAGGGATGCTGGTACTTATGTAGATTGTAACCTGTCTTTTGACAAACGTATATGAAAAGAAGTAAGAAAATCATTCTATGTTGCTCAACTTATAAACTGGGTCCAAGGAAGTCACCTTTCCACTGTATTCAGCCCTCATCAAGTCCATCATTTTGTATAGCACCCCCTTCAATATATACCTGATCAGGCACATGCAACATCTGAACATCCATAGAGGTTCCTCACAAAAAGAATATAAGACATAAAGAATATATCCACTGTAGATTGCCTCAAAGCCCTGGCTCTATATTATGTTTCCTACAAACTTTTCTGCCAAATAAACAGCCTCAGATTTATTTGATCTAGGGATTTAAACTTTGCTTGTGGCATAAATAGGGCATTTGGAGGGCTAGGTATGTGTCTCAGAGAATTTCCCTTCTCTGGAACAGAATTCCTATCAATTTGAGGCAAAATTCTTGCCTAACCTTATTCAAGAAAAAACACATGCCATTGGATGGGAACTTGAAAATACAGCCTGGGTCTAGTACCTATGTCACTAATGGACAGAGGCAGCCTGTAAATTTTGCTTTGCTTGTATATACACCTTAAACTCATGTCTAAACTTGCAGGATACAATTGGGATTCTTATCTAGGCATACACAGGCCCCAGTGTACACCTATAAAACTATGAACCTGTTTATGTCTATGTGAGCTAACAGAATGGCAAAAGTGTTGCAAACATTTATATATATGGATCAGTGTTTAATTTGTGGATAGGAGGCAAAAATTTGACAACATTAATAAAACAATGATGATCCAAAGTGAGCAGAATATAAGAAAGTACTGCTGTTGCTGTTGGGTATTGAGGCAAACAAAGCATTTAATAGAGTAATATGGGATTTTATGAGTAGGGCAATGGAAATATTTGGTTCCCCTGATATAATAATAGGGTTAATTAGCAGGCTATATGAAGAATCAGAGGCAAGAATTATGGTGGAAGAGTTTGTATTCTATAACATGTATTTGACCAGAGGAAAGATGCAGGGGTGTCCTTTTCTTCCTTTGTTATTTGTTTTATATTTAGAGCCATTAACAAAGAACATAATGGACTCAGAAACTCAAGGGCTTAATCAGTGTGGTAATCAAGAAAAGGTGGCTTTATTTGCAAATGATATTGTTTTGTACTTGGTAAATCCTGTAAGAGACATTCCAGTTTTCTGGAAAATTTTGAGACAGTTTCAAATCTTTTTGGGGCAAAAAATTAATAAAGACAAAAGAAAGACCATAGTGGTACTTGCCTAGTATGCATATTTTAGAGCTGCACAGTTAAGACTCATGTAAATAAGACAAGCAGAAGGTTACAAATTAAAGTGGAAATGGGTGATGGTAAAGCAAGGGGGTTCAAGAAATAAGGAGAAAGCAGGATTTGGATGCAGGCCCTTAAGGAAAATAATAACAACCATACAGAATATTATATTATATTCATAAGGTTACACAAATTATTCTAAGGACTAAGTTCATACAAGAATCCCAGGCAGAATCCAGTATCTGTCTGCCTGGGATGACATGATCAACAGACCACTCTGCTTTCCCAGAGATGGCCTGCACCTGTTGCCCTTGGGATTCCGGATACTGGCAAAGACTCTTGCCACCCCTATAGTGCCTTTTTTAGGCAAGGTTCAAATGATAAATTCACCACCGTAACAGATACAAGCAAGCAAAATCTGAGGGTAATGCTACTCAATGCTAGAAGTCTAAACCTCAAAATGCACTCACTCAAGGCACTCCTTAAAATGGAGAACATTGACATCTGTGCAGTGACAGAGACCTGGTTCAAAGCTCCAGAGAGCACCACTGCATTATCAGGCTATAATTCATACCACACCTTTTGGCCACCAAACCCAGATCGAAACACTAAAGGTGGAGGCATGTCCATATTCATTAAAGATATCCACACCTCCAAGCTAGTTAGTCAGCATAATGCATCCGAGATTATTCAAGTTCAACTAACTCTGGGCAAAACCGCAATCCAGATTGTAGCTTGCTACAGACCCCCCACCATGCCCCAGGATTCACACTCCTCTTTTCTTGATATACTGGAAAATATTAAGGTACAACCCAACACTCTAATAATGGGTGATTTGACCTATCCTACCATTAACTGGGAAAACTACTCATGTACCAACTCTTTTGCTCAATGTTTTCGGGAAATCATCATTTCCAACGCCTTGGATCAACTTATCCACACCCCCACCAGGGGCAGCAATATCCTAGACCTGGTCATCACCAACATGGGTGACCGGTGTTCCACACCAGAGGTCAGCTTCCCATTGGTCAGATCCGACCACAAGCTAATCACTCTATACATCCATAAACTGTGAACTTTGGCCGGCTAAGACCTACATGCAATCAACTGAACGCATATGTGAAGCTAAGTAAATTTTTATCTGCACTTTTATCAAATAATACATGATTTAAAGTAATTTGTTTGTGTTGCATTAAGCAATATCTAGCTGGAAGTTGTGACTCTGTTTTTCAGTAGGTCTTATACAAGTGGTATTTTCAGTTAAGGCTTGTTAAAAAACCTGCATAGCCAGTGATAAGTGGGGGTAGTTTCCTTCATTGTTATTCAGTTTCTGTCTTATACAAGTGGTACAGTGAATTATTTTCTGTTTAAACTGTGAGCTTTGGCCGGCTAAGACCTGCATGCAATCAACTGAACGCATAAGTGAAGCTAAGTAAATTTTTATCTGCACTTTTATCAAATGATACACAATTTAAAGTAATTTGTTTGTGTTGCATTGAGCAATATCTAGCTGGAGGTTGTGACTCTGTTTTTCAGTAGGTCTTATACAAGTGGTATTTTCAGTTAAGGCTTGTTAAAAAACCTGCATAGCCAGTGATAAGTGGGGGTAGTTTCCTTCATTGTTATTCATTTTCTGTCTTATACAAGTGGTACAGTGAATTATTTTCTGTTTAAACTGTGAGCTTTGGCCGGCTAAGACCTGCATGCAATCAATTGAACGCATAAGTGAAGCTAAGTAATTTTTATCTGCAATTTTATCAAATAATACACAATTTAAAGTAATTTGTTTGTGTTGCATTGAGCAATATCTAGCTGGAATTTGTGACTCTGTTTTTCAGTAGGTCTTATGCAAGTGGTATTTTCAGTTAAGGCTTGTTAAAAAACCTGCATAGCCAGTGATAAGTGGGGGTAGTTTCCTTATTTGTTATTCAGTTTCTGTCTTATACAAGTGGTACAGTGAATTATTTTCTGTTTAAACTGTGAGCTTTGGCCGGCTAAGACCTGCATGCAATCAACTGAACGCATAAGTGAAGCTAAGTAAATTTTTATCTGCACTTTTATCAAATAATACACAATTTAAAGTAATTTGTTTGTGTTGCATTGAGCAATATCTAGCTGGAGGTTGTGACTCTGTTTTTCAGTAGGTCTTATACAAGTGGTATTTTCAGTTAAGGCTTGTTAAAAAACCTGCATAGCCAGTGATAAGTGGGGGTAGTTTCCTTCATTGTTATTCATTTTCTGTCTTATACAAGTGGTACAGTGAATTATTTTCTGTTTAAACTGTGAGCTTTGGCCGGCTAAGACCTGCATGCAATCAATTGAACGCATAAGTGAAGCTAAGTAATTTTTATCTGCACTTTTATCAAATAATACACAATTTAAAGTAATTTGTTTGTGTTGCATTGAGCAATATCTAGCTGGAATTTGTGACTCTGTTTTTCAGTAGGTCTTATGCAAGTGGTATTTTCAGTTAAGGCTTGTTAAAAAACCTGCATAGCCAGTGATAAGTGGGGGTAGTTTCCTTCATTGTTATTCAGTTTCTGTCTTATACAAGTGGTACAGTGAATTATTTTCTGTTTAAACTGTGAGCTTTGGCCGGCTAAGACCTGCATGTAATCAATTGAACATATAAGTGAAGCTAAGTACATTTTTATCTGCACTTTTATCAAATAATACACGATTTAAAGTAATTTGTTTGTGTTGCATTGAGCAATATCTAGCTGGAAGTTGTGACTTTGTTTTTCAGTAGGTCTTATGCAAGTGGTATTTTCAGTTAAGGCTTGTTAAAAAACCTGCATAGCCAGTGATAAGTGGGGGTAGTTTCCTTCATTGTTATTCAGTTTCTGTCTTATACAAGTGGTACAGTGAATTATTTTCTGTTTAAACTGTGAGCTTTGGCCGGCTAAGACCTGCATGCAATCAACTGAACGCATAAGTGAAGCTAAGTAAATTTTTATCTGCACTTTTATCAAATAATACATGATTTAAAGTAATTTGTTTGTGTTGCATTGAGCAATATCTAGCTGGAAGTTGTGACTCTGTTTTTCAGTAGGTCTTATACAAGTGGTATTTTCAGTTAAGGCTTGTTAAAAAACCTGCATAGCCAGTGATAGGTGGGGTAGTTTCCTTTATTGTTATTCAGTTTCTGTCTTATACAAGTGGTACAGTGAATTATTTTCTGTTTAAACTGTGAGCTTTGGCCGGCTAAGACCTGCATGCAATCAACTGAATGCATAAGTGAAGCTAAGGAAATTTTATCTGCACTTTTATCAAATAATACACAATTTAAAGTAATTTGTTTGTGTTGCATTGAGCAATATCTAGCTGGAAGTTGTGACTCTGTTTTTCAGTAGGTCTTATACAAGTGGTATTTTCAGTTAAGACTTGTTAAAAAACCTGCATAGCCAGTGATAAGTGAGGGTAGTTTCCTTCATTGTTATTCAGTTTCTGTCTTATACAAGTGGTACAGTGAATTATTTTCTGTTTAAACTGTGAGCTTTGGCCGGCTAAGACCTGCATGCAATCAACTGAACGCATAAGTGAAGCTAAGTAATTTTATCTGCACTTTTATCAAATAATACACAATTTAAAGTAATTTGTTTGTGTTGCATTGAGCAATATCTAGCTGGAAGTTGTGACTCTGTTTTTCAGTAGGTCTTATACAAGTGGTATTTTCAGTTAAGGCTTGTTAAAAAACCTGCATAGCCAGTGATAAGTGGGGGTAGTTTCCTTCATTGTTATTCAGTTTCTGTCTTATACAAGTGGTACAGTGAATTATTTTCTGTTTAAACTGTGAGCTTTGGCCGGCTAAGACCTGCATGCAATCAACTGAGTGCATAAGTGAAGCTAAGTAAATTTTATCTGCACTTTTATCAAATAATACACAATTTAAAGTAATTTGTTTGTGTTGCATTGAGCAATATCTAGCTGGAAGTTGTGACTCTGTTTTTCAGTAGGTCTTATACAAGTGGTATTTTCAGTTAAGGCTTGTTAAAAAACCTGCATAGCCAGTGATAAGTGGGGGTAGTTTCCTTCATTGTTATTCAGTTTCTGTCTTATACAAGTGGTACAGTGAATTATTTTCTGTTTAAACTGTGAGCTTTGGCTAAGACCTGCATGCAATCAACTGAGCATAAGTGAAGCCAAGTAAATTTTTATCTGCACTTTTAACAAATAATACACAATTTAAAGTAATTTGTTTGTGTTGCATTGAGCAATATCTAGCTGGAAGTTGTGACTCTGTTTTTCAGTAGGTCTTATACAAGTGGTATTTTCAGTTAAGGCTTGTTAAAAACCTGCATAGCCAGTGATAAGTGGGGTAGTTTCCTTCATTGTTATTCAGTTTCTGTCTTATACAAGTGGTACAGTGAATTATTTTCTGTTTAAACTGTGAGCTTTGGCCGGCTAAGACCTGCATGCAATCAACTGAACACATAAGTGAAGCTAAGTAAATTTTATCTGCACTTTTATCAAATAATACACAATTTAAAGTAATTTGTTTGTGTTGCATTGAGCAATATCTAGCTGGAAGTTGTGACTCTGTTTTTCAGTAGGTCTTATACAAGTGGTATTTTCAGTTAAGGCTTGTTAAAAAACCTGCATAGCCAGTGATAAGTGGGGGTAGTTTCCTTCATTGTTATTCAGTTTCTGTCTTATACAAGTGGTACAGTGAATTATTTTCTGTTTAAACTGTGAGCTTTGGCCGGCTAAGACCTGCATGCAATCAACTGAACGCATAAGTGAAGCTAAGTAAATTTTATCTGCACTTTTATCAAATAATACACAATTTAAAGTAATTTGTTTGTGTTGCATTGAGCAATATCTAGCTGGAAGTTGTGACTCTGTTTTTCAGTAGGTCTTATACAAGTGGTATTTTCAGTTAAGGCTTGTTAAAAAACCTGCATAGCCAGTGATAAGTGGGGGTAGTTTCCTTCATTGTTATTCAGTTTCTGTCTTATACAAGTGGTACAGTGAATTATTTTCTGTTTAAACTGTGAGCTTTGGCCAGCTAAGACCTGCATGCAATCAACTGAACGCATAAGTGAAGCTAAGTAAATTTTTATCTGCACTTTTATCAAATAATACACAATTTAAAGTAATTTGTTTGTGTTGCATTGAGCAATATCTAGCTGGAAGTTGTGACTCTGTTTTTCAGTAGGTCTTATACAAGTGGTATTTTCAGTTAAGGCTTGTTAAAAACCTGCATAGCCAGTGATAAGTGGGGTAGTTTCCTTCATTGTTATTCAGTTTCTGTCTTATACAAGTGGTACAGTGAATTATTTTCTGTTTAAACTGTGAGCTTTGGCCGGCTAAGACCTGCATGCAATCAACTGAATGCATAAGTGAAGCTAAGTAAATTTTTATCTGCACTTTTATCAAATAATACACAATTTAAAGTAATTTGTTTGTGTTGCATTGAGCAATATCTAGCTGGAAGTTGTGACTCCTATTTTCAGTAGGTCTTATACAAGTGGTATTTTCAGTTAAGACTTGTTAAAAACCTGCATAGCCAGTGATAAGTGAGGGTAGTTTCCTTCATTGTTATTCAGTTTCTGTCTTATACAAGTGGTACAGTGAATTATTTTCTGTTTAAACTGTGAGCTTTGGCCAGCTAAGACCTGCATGCAATCAATTGAACATAAGTGAAGCTAAGTACATTTTATCTGCACTTTTATCAAATAATTCACAATTTAAAGTAATTTGTTTGTGTTGCATTGATCAATATCTAGCTGGAAGTTGTGACTCTTTTTCAGTAGGTCTTATACAAGTGGTATTTTCAGTTAAGGCTTGTTAAAAAACCTGCATAGCCAGTGATAAGTGGGGATAGTTTCCTTCATTGTTATTCAGTTTCTGTCTTATACAAGTGGTACAGTGAATTATTTTCTGTTTAAACTGTGAGCTTTGGCCAGCTAAGACCTGCATGCAATCAACTGAACGCATAAGTGAAGCTAAGTAAATTTTTATCTGCACTTTTATCAAATAATACACAATTTAAAGTAATTTGTTTGTGTTGCATTGAGCAATATCTAGCTGGAAGTTGTGACTCTGTTTTTCAGTAGGTCTTATACAAGTGGTATTTTCAGTTAAGGCTTGTTAAAAACCTGCATAGCCAGTGATAAGTGGGGGTAGTTTCCTTCATTGTTATTCAGTTTCTGTCTTATACAAGTGGTACAGTGAATTATTTTCTGTTTAAACTGTGAGCTTTGGCGAGCTAAGACCTGCATGCAATCAACTGAGCATAAGTGAAGCTAAGTAATTTTATCTGCACTTTTATCAAATAATACACGATTTAAAGTAATTTGTTTGTGTTGCATTGAGCAATATCTAGCTGGAAGTTGTGACTCTGTTTTTCAGTAGGTCTTATACAAGTGGTATTTTCAGTTAAGGCTTGTTAAAAAACCTGCATAGCCAGTGATAGGTGGGGTAGTTTCCTTCATTGTTATTCAGTTTCTGTCTTATACAAGTGGTACAGTGAATTATTTTCTGTTTAAACTGTGAGCTTTGGCCGGCTAAGACCTGCATGCAATCAACTGAACGCATAAGTGAAGCTAAGTAAATTTTTATCTGCACTTTTATCAAATAATACACGATTTAAAGTAATTTGTTTGTGTTGCATTGAGCAATATCTAGCTGGAAGTTGTGACTCTGTTTTTCAGTAGGTCTTATACAAGTGGTATTTTCAGTTAAGGCTTGTTAAAAACCTGCATAGCCAGTGATAAGTGGGGGTAGTTTCCTTCATTGTTATTCAGTTTCTGTCTTATACAAGTGGTACAGTGAATTATTTTCTGTTTAAACTGTGAGCTTTGGCCAGCTAAGACCTGCATGCAATCAACTGAGTGCATAAGTGAAGCTAAGTACATTTTATCTGCACTTTTATCAAATAATACACGATTTAAAGTAATTTGTTTGTGTTGCATTGAGCAATATCTAGCTGGAAGTTGTGACTCTGTTTTTCAGTAGGTTCCCACCCACCCTCCCTGTTTTTGTCTTGGTGTTAATCTTGGTGGCTTTGAAACTGCCCGCCCCTCTTGTAAATTTGCACTTGGATACTCCTCCTGGGCCCATCTTATTTGCTCACTCAAAAAAAAAAAAAAAAAATTATCTGCTTTTACTGTATTTGTGTTTCTTCCTACTTTATTTTGCTTTTGCGTCATCTTAAAAGTACTCAATTGTATTTATTACTGCTTGGTGTAACTCATTCTAAGCCTTTTAGTTTAAGCACTTGGGCTTCAGACCAGTTGTTTTACATTAAGAAGGTTTGTGGTCTGCACTGTAGTGGCAGGACAGGTAGCTTACATCCTTCTAAGTTGGGAACTGCTGATTGAGGGCTCAGTGTTTGTTATTCTAAAAGTGTATTAATTCTGGTTTAAGCACTTGGGCTTCAGGCCAGTTATTTTACATTAAGAGGGTTCGTGGTCTGCACTCTTGTGGGAGGAGAGGCTGGACTCTGCCCTTCTGAGCTGGGAATTTCTGGTTAAAGGCTTATAGTGCCTGCATATTTGAACTGCTTCTTACTGAAATTGGTACACCTTGTTTGCTGTAGCATAGACCAGATCCAGGCCTGCTGAATCTAGCTTTGTTTGTATAACTTGAGCACTAATCCAGGCATTCTTTAAAGTATTCAATTGTATTTATTACTGCTTGGTAGTAACTTGATTAAAGTGTAGCTATCATTCTAAGTCTTTTGGATTAAGCACTTGGGCTTCAGACCAGTTGTTTTACATTAGGAAGGTTTGTGGCCTGCACTGTGGTGGCAGGACAGGTAGCTTACATCCTTCTAAGTTGGGAACTGCTGATTGAGGGCTCAGTGTCTGTTATTCTAAAAGTGTATTAGTTCTGGTTTAAGCACTTGGGCTTCAGGCCAGTTATTTTACATTAAGAAGGTTTGTGGTCTGCACTCTTGTGGGAGGAGAGGCTGGACTCTGCCCTTCTGAGCTGGGAATTTCTGGTTAAAGGCTTATAGTGCCTGCATATTTGAACTGTTTCTTACTGAAATTGGTACACCTTGTTTGCTGTAGCATAGACTAGATCCAGGCCTGCTGAATCTAGCTTTGTTTGTATGCTTGTTTGCTTGTTATTTCCCTGAAATGCTAATTCCACCTAAAACGTGGCTTTTCAGCGCTTCTGTGGATCCCTAGTGATATCTGCATTGCTTACTGTACTTATTTCCTTGTTTCACTTGAAAGAAAGTTACTGTTTGTCATTTTGCATTTAAGTTACCTGTAACACATTGCATTTAAGTTACCTGGCACTTGCTCACTAAAGCAATTATATAAGTCAGCACTAAAAAATTAAAAGCACTACACCCTCACAAACTCCCCTTGAGTACCTTGTTCCCCATTGGCCCTTTTTCAATTATAAAGGAATTCCCAATACTATTCTAGCATGTCCAAAGGTCAGTTGTCAATCTCCTCTCCGGTCCAGCTGGTGAATCTGGGAATCTTGAGGCAATGTTACAACTGCCTCATGTACACAGACAACCCTCTCCTCCTCCCAACAAATTCCAACACATGTGAGAGATGCAACCATATAGCCAAACTGGAGGCTAAGCTCTCTCAACTCAGTACTGGCGTAACCAGTCAGGAGGAGAAGGAAACCACACTCACTACAATTCCAGTCTCACATAGACCTACCACGACAGCAAACCAAACACATAAACACACAAAAACATACTGGAGGCTCTAAATAAAAATCTGCCTAAGCAGCAGAGACCTCCAAAGCAGACACCCAAGCAACCGCTACCCCAAAACAAAACACGTGCAACACATAGCTCACAAAGCCAGTGTGCCGAACAGTCACAGCCCTTAAGGCTAAACAACACACCTGATACACTTGTAATAGGTGACTCTATCGTCAGGCACACTGACGTCCAGCTCACCAGGCTGAACAAGGAGAAGGTCACGGTGAGCTGCCTGTCGGGTGCTAGGATCCGCCACATAACACAAGCACTCAGGTCACTCCAAGGCAAGTACAAATATGACTCAGTCATTGTCCATGCTGGTGTGAATGACCTGAGGCGTACCTCCCTGGACTACATGAAAAGAGACGTAGAGGAGCTCTCTGAGCATGTAGCCCAGGCCGTATGACCCTGACCTTGAGTAGCATCTTACCTCACCAAGAATGATGCCACAATATGAAGACAAGATGATTAATTTCAACAATTGGCTTAAGTATTGGTGTCATTCAAAGGGGATCCAATGCCTGTCAGCCTGGGATGACATGCTCGACAAGCCACGATGCTTCGCTAGGGACGGCTTGCACCTGTCACCCCTGGGCTTCGGATATTGGCAAAGGCTCTTGCTACCCCCATAGTGCCTTTTTTAGGCAAGGCTCAAAAGACAAACCCACCTCCATAGGTATCACAAGGGATAAGAAACTAAGAGTAATGCTACTCAATGCCAGAAGTCTAAACCTCAAGATGCATGCACTGAAACTCTCCTTAGCATGGAGAACATCGATATCTGTGCAGTAACAGAAACCTGGTTCAAGGCTCCCGAGAGCATCCCAGCACTACCAGGTTATACCTCATACCATGCTTTTTGGCCCCAAAACTTGGACGAACCAGAAAAGGAGGAAGTATCAATATTCATCAAAGATACCCACACCTCCAGGTTGGTGGCACAGCACAAAGCATCAGAGACTATCCATGTGCAACTAACAGTGGGTAAAACTGCCTTCCAGTTTATAGCCTGCTACAGACCACCCTCCCAAACCCAGGAACCCCACTCGGCCTTCCTGAGAACACTGGAAAATATGAAGGTCTCCAAACACCATTATATTGGGCGACTTCAACTACCCAAACATAGACTGGGAGCATTACTCTAGCTCCAACACCCTAGCTCAAAGGTTCCTAGAATTTATAAACTCAAATGCTATGGAACAACTTGTTACCACTCCCATAAGAGGGAAAACATACTGGACCTGATCATCACCAACATGGGGACTCTATGCTCCAGACCAGAAGTGTATCCCTCACTGGTAAGATCAGACCATAAACTAATCTCACTGGATATTCACATCCCGACCCCACCCCCTGCCCAGAAAACCACAGTGAAAAACTTCTCTAAAGCAAATTTCACACTCCTCAAAACTGAGGTGGAATCCTTCAAAGCCCCTGGGCCTGTGGAAAATATGGCCCAGACTGCAGAATCCTTTATAAACGCATTCTATGAACACCTTCAGGAATGCATGGATCATGCAATCCCAAATAAAACCAAGACCCAATCCTCCAAAGGCAGGCGTCCTGTCTGGTGGACCCCAGCCATAAACAAACTATACAATAGAAGGAGGAAGCTACTACATGATAGAGCAAAATCCCAAAATGGGAAGGCATCTCTGATCAGTGTTAGCAAAAAACTACAGGCACTCATAAAATCGTCTAAGGCCAGCTTCGAGAGAAAAATTGCACAGGACACTAAGGATAATCACAAGGCTTTCTTTAGTTATGTTAGGAACCTGGGTGGGAATTCCCAGATATGCTCAGAATTAGTCCAAAATGACAAAAATACACTGAACCCACAGACATTGCCAACATCCTAGCTGACAGGTTCAGTGCAAACTCCCCCCCTCCCCACCAAAAGGGCAAATATCTATCCCAGCAGACTGCTGCCCCTGACATCTCAGCTGCTCAGGTAAGAGCCGCCCTCTCCAAAGCAAAAAACACAGCATCAATGGGACCAGACGGTGTCCCGGGCTGCATCCTACATGAACTCCAAGAAGAGCTAAACCCCAACATAAAACTACTGTTCAATCTCAGCCTTACCACAGGATATGTACCCAAAGAGTGGCATACAGCAACAGTGGTCCCTCTCCACAAAGGTGGTGCCTCAACGGATCCTGGAAACTATTGCCCCATAAGCCTGACTAGCTTGGTCTGCAAAGCTATGGAAAGGATCATCATGGACCTCATAAATAAAGATATTGGGGACCTACAGACACTGGATCCTACCCAGTTCGGCTTTGTTAAGGGCAGATCCTGCCTCTTAAACCTGGTCAATTTCTTTGAAACAGTCACCAAGGCCATTGACAAGGGAAGGCGGTCCACACAGCCTACCTGGACCTCGCAAAAGCCTTCAATACAATACCCCACTCGGGCATTATAGATAAGCTCACCAGCTTAAATATAAACTCCTATGTCACTAGATGGGTTGCAAACTGGCTCAAGGAGAGAACCCACATGGTTAGAATTGCTGGAGCCATGTCAGACTCCAAACCAGTTACAAGTGGCGTCCCACAAGGCTCAGTCCTGGGACCTCTCTTGTTCGGTATATATTTCTCAGAGGTACAAGCTAACACGGAAGGACTGTGGCTGACCAAGTTCGCAGATGACTGCAAACTGGGCAACATAATCGACTCTCCAGCCGACACAAGCATCCTACAAAAGGGCCTCAAAGAAACAGACAACTGGTGCCAGAGCCATGGCCTCAAGCTAAATGCCAAAAAGTGTATAGTCATCCCTTTGGCAAAAACAAAGTGCCCACAAATTACCACATAGGTGGTAATCCATTAAGTATGGAAGAAGTAATTAGGGACCTGGGGAACCAAGTTGATAGCAATCTCTCATTTGACAACCACATGGCCAAAGTGGTTAGAAAAACATTTTATATAGCCCACCTAATCATGAAGGGGATTCACATCTAGATCAGGGGAGGTCATCGTGCCTCTTTACTCATCCCTCATCAGGCCCATAATTGAGTACAATGCCCCTTTTGGGATGTACCTTACCAGACACCTGCAGCAACTGGAAAGATCCCAAAAGTACCTCACCAAGAGGATCAAAGGGCTCAAACAGATGCCATATGCTGCCCGGTTAAAGAAACTCCAGCTCTACTCAGTGGCATACTGCCTGCTCAGAGGCGATCTGTGCCTGACGTATAAAGCCATGTCCAACCCAGAATTAATGGACATGCTGCACCTCAGAAAATCAAATCCCATCGAGCTACACGCTCAAGAGACTTGAACCTCAGCACTGAAATAAATAGGACATGCTGGAGGGACAGATTCATAACCCAGAGGCTCCCTTCACTCTGGAATAAAATCCCAGTCCAGGTTAGGCAGAGTCCCTCATTGACTCTCTTCAAGAGGAATCTTGATGAGTGGATGGGGGATCGTAGGGTTTACCCGGTATCACTTCTGTGTCACTGTTAGACAGAGGCACAGTATACTAATCTCGAAAAAGGGCATAGCAAAATTAATTTAAAATGGGTGGCGAAAGCCAAACACACTCTGGTTAGGCTTATAAATGCCCTAGGGCAGATAGCCTAGTATGAACCTATGAACTTATGAACATCCCGCTCCCACCCCCCCCCCCCCATTAGGAAAACAACCATAAAAAATTTCTCCAAAGTCAACTTCACGCTTCTTAAGACAGAAGTGGCAAACTTCACAATACCCATGCAGATGGACAATAGAGGTACGACTGCTGAATCCTACACAAATGCATTTTATAAGCACTTACATGAGTGCATGGAACGTGCTATCCCTAACAGAACCAAGATGCTATCCTCCAAAAAAAGGAAGCCAATCTGGTGGTCTTCTGCCATAAACAAACTCTACAACAGAAGAAAGAAACTGTTGCAAAAAAAGAGTAAAATCCCATTACTGAAAGAACTCCCTGGTCAGCCTCAGTAAGAAGCTGAGATCCCTCATAAAATCCTCCAAAGCTAGTTATGAAAACAAAATCGCCACTGATTCTAAAGACAACCACAAAGCATTCTATAGCTATGTCAAGAATCTCAATGACAACACTCAGATCTGCTCTGAGTTACAGCACAATGACACTAAATATACTGAAACAACTGATATTGCCAACATCCTGGCAGATAGGTTCAGTGCTAACATTACCCCTCTCTCACCCCCTAAAGGGCCCATCTTTATACCGGAAGAATGCAAAGTTCTTGTCATCACGGCTGCATGGTAAAAACCTCACTCTCCAAAGCCAAGAAGACAGCATCCATGGAACCTGACAATATCCCAGGTTGCCTTCTACATGAACTACAGAATGAACTGGCACCCCACCTAAGTACCATGTTCAAACATAGCCTCACCTCAGGCTTTGTGCCCATTGAATGGTGAACCATGAAGGTTATCCCACTCCACAAAGCGGGGCCACAACAGACCCCGGGAACTACCGCCTCATTAGCCTGAAGAGCCTGGTCTGCAAGGCTATGGAACGTATCATCATGGAACTCATAAACAAAGACATTGGAGATCTCCAAACTCTGGACCCCACACAGTTCGAGTTTGTAAAAGGCAGATTATGTCTCCTAAACCTGATAGACTTCTTTGAAGTATTCACCAAAGCCATAGATGAGGGTAAGGTGGTTCACACAGCCTATCTAGATCTCGGCAAGGCATTCAACACCATCCCCCACTCTGGAATTATAGATAAACTCACTAAACTAGGTATAAATCCCTATGTCACAAGATGGGTTACCAACTGGCTTACTGACAGAACCCACACTGTGAAAGTAGCAGACTCCAAATCAGACTTCAGACCAATGACAAGTGGAGTACCACAGGGTTCAGTCCTGCGTCCTCTTCTGTTTGGTATCTACTTCTCTGAAGTACAGGCTAACACAGAAGGTCTTTGGCTAACTAAATTCACAGATGACTGCAAACTAGGAGCCATAATCGAAACTCCTAATGATGTGGACATCCTACAAAAGGGCCTCATTGAGACAGATGTCTGGTGTCAAAGCCATGGTCTCAAGCTCAGTGTCAAAAAGTGCATTGTCATCTCCTTTGTTAAAAACTCTGTACCCATGAACTACCACATAGGTGGTAGTCTACTTAACACTGAAAGTGTGATAGGAGACCTTGGAACACAGGTGGACAGTAGTCTCTCCTTTGATAATCTCATCACCATAGTGGACAGGAAATCCTTCTATGTGGCACACCTCATCACAAAAGGTTTCTC
>NC_056730.1:49917110-49937496 GCF_019279795.1 Protopterus annectens | reverse complement strand
GCTCTAAATAAAAATCTGCCAAAGCAGCAGAGACTTCCAAAGCAGACATCCAAGCAACCTCCACCCCCCAACAACAACTACATATCACATACTTCACAAAGTCAGTGTGCCACGAAATCACAGCCCTTAAGGCTAAATAATACACCCAATACACTAGTAACAGGTGACTCTATTGTCAGGCACACTGATGTCCCACTCACTAGACTGAACAAGGAGAAGGTTACTGTAAGTTGCCTGTCGGGTTCCAGGATCTGCCACATAACACAAGCACTCAGGTCATTCCAGAACAGGTACAAATATGACTCTGTCATTGTCCATGGTGGTGTGAACGACCTGAGATGTACCTCCCTGGACTACATGAAAAGAGACATAGAGGAGCTCTCTGATCATGTAGCCCAGACCGGTATGACCCTGACCATGAGTAGCATCCTTCCCTCACCAAGAATGATGCCACAGTATAAAGATAAAATGATCAATTTTAACAATTGGCTAAGCTTTTGGTGTCGTTCAAAGGGGGTCCACTGTTTGTCAGCCTGGGATGAGATGCTCGACAAGCCACGTTGCTTCACCAGAGATCGCTTGCACCTGTCGCCCTTAGGCTTTCGAATACTGGCCAAGGCTCTTATGACCCCCAGAGTGTCTTTTTTAGGCAAGGCTCAAAAGACAAACCCACCTCCATAAACAACACAAGAGACCAAAAACTGAGGGTAATGCTACTCAATGCCAGAAGTCTAAACCTCAAAATGCACACACTCGAGGCACTCCTCAGTATGAAGAGAATCGATATCTGTGCAGTAACAGAAACCTGGTTCAAGGCTCCAGAGAGCACCCCAGCACTACTAGGCTATAACTCATAACATACCTTTCGGCCCCAGAACCTGGACTGAAATACAAAAGGTGGGGATGTATTAATTTTCATGAAGGATACCCACACCTCCAGGTTAGTGGCACAGCACGAGGCCTCGGAGACCATCCATGTGCAACTAACAGTGGGCAAAGCTGCTTTTCAGATTGTAGCTTGATACAGATCACCCACCTTGTCTCAGGACCCCTACACAGCATTCCTGAGAACATTGGAAAATATGAAGGTCCTACCTAACACCATGATATTGGGTGATTTCAACTACCCAAACATTGACTGGGAAAACTACTCATGTACTAACTTATTTGTCCAATGCTTCCTAGAGTTTATAAACTCACACTCCCTGGAACAACTGGTCACCACTCACACAAGAGGTGACAACATATTGGACCTGATCATCACCAAAATGGGGGATCAATGTTCCATACCAGAGGTAAACCCGTCGCTGGTAAGATCAGACCATAAACTAATCACACTGGACTTTCACATCCCGACTCCACCCCCAGTCAAGGAAACCACTGTGAAAAACTTTTCAAAAGCAAACTTCACACTTCTCAAGACTGAGGTGGAAAGTTTCAAAGCCCCCTTGCTAAAGGATAATGCTGCCCAAACCGCAGAATCCTTTATAAATGCATTCTATGAGCACCTACAGGAATGCATGGATTGAGCCATCCCAAGTAAAACCAAGACTCACTCCTCTAAAAAGAGGAAACCAGTCTGGTGGACCCCAACCATAAATAAGCTATACAACAGAAGGAGAAAACTATTACATGATAGAGCAAAATCCCAAAAAGGGAAGGCATCCCTGATCAGTATTAGCAGGAAACTATGATCCCTCATAAAATCATCCAAGGCCGGCTTCGAAAGAAAAATTGCCAAAGACTCTAAAGATAATCACAAAGCCTTCTTTAGCTATGTCAAGAATCTAGGTGGTAACTCTCAGATCTGCTCTGAGCTAGTGCTAAATGGCAAAAAATACACTGAACCAATTGACATTGCAAACATCCTGGCTGACAGGTTCAGTGCAAACTTTACCCACTCCTCACCCCCAAAAGGGCCCATGTCCATCCCAGAAGAATGTAGAGCCCTGGACATCACAGACACACAGGTGAAAACAGCCTTTTCCAAAGCCAAAAACACAGCATCAATGGGACCGGATGGTATCCCAGGCTGCATCTTACATGAGCTCCAAAATGAACTAACCCCTCACCTAAATTCACCGTTCAAACTCAGCCTTACCACAAGCTATGCACCCAAAGAATGGCATACAGCAACAGTTATCCTGCTCCTCAAAGGTGGTGCCAAAATGGATCCTGTGAACTATTGCCCTATAAGCCTGACTAGGCTGGTCTGCAAAGCTATGGAGCGCATCATCATGGAACTCATTAACAGAGACATTGGGAACCTCCAGACACTGGACCCTACCCAATTCAGCTTTGTTAAAGGTAGATCTTGCCTCCTAAACCTAATTGATTTCTTTGAAACAGTTACCAAGGCCATAGATGAGGGAAAGGTAGTCCACGCAGCCTACCTGGACCTCGCAAAGACCTTCAACACCATTCCCCACTCTGGCATTATAGATAAGCTGACCAGCTTGAACATTAACCCCTATGTCACGAGATGGGCTGCCAATTGGCTCATGGATAGAACTCACATGGTCAGAGTTGCAGGTGCCATGTCCGACTCTAAACCGGTTACAAGTGTTGTTCCACAGGGTTCAGTCCTGGGACCTCTTTTCTTTGGTATATATTTCTCTGAGGTACAGGTAAGCACAGGAGGACTATGGCTGACCAAGTTTGCAGATGATTGCAAACTGGGGGCCATAACCGACTCTCTGGCTGACACAGACATCCTCCAGAAGGGTCTCACAGAGATGACTACCTGGCGCCAGAACCATGGCCTCAAGCTAAATGCCAAAAAGTGCAAAGTGCCCACGAACTACCACATAGGTGATAATTCACTAAGTACGGAAGATGTAATTAGGGATTTGGGGACCCAAGTAGATAGCAACCTCTCCTTTGATAATCACATTGCCAAATTGGTTAGAAAATCCTAATATGTAGCTCACCTCATCACAAAAGGGTTCACATCTAGATCAAGAGAGGTCATAGTGCCCCTCTACTCATCACTCATTAGGCCCATGATAGAGTACAATGCCCCATTTGGGATGTACCTTACTCGACACCTGCAACAGCTGGAAAGACCACAGAAGTACCTCACCAAGAGGATCGTGGGCCTGAAACAGATGCCCTATGCAGCTCGACTAAAGAAACTCCAGCTCTATTCGGTTGCTTACCGCCTACTCAGAGGTGATCTCTGCCTGACGTACAAGGCCATGTCTAACCCAGAATTAATGGACATGCTCCACCTCAAAAAAAAAAACAAATCTCTTAGAGCCACATGCTCTAGGGATTTAAACCTCAGCACAACAATAAATAGGACATGTTGGAGGGATAGATTCCTGTCCCAGAGACTTCCCTCACTCTGGAATAGAATCCCAATCTATGTCAGGCAAAGCCCCTCACTGACTCTCTTCAAGAGAAATCTTGACGAGTGGATGGGAAATCGTAAATTTACCCCTGGGATCACTTCAGTGGCCCTGCTGGACAGAGGCTCAGGAAACTAATCTAAAAAGGAGTTGAAAGCCAACACATTCTGGCTAGGCTTATAAATGCCCTTGGGCAGATAGCCTAGTACCTACCTATGAACCTATGAACCTATTATCAGAGTGTCTGATCAATTATTGTATAGTGTCAATTAACTATAAGACTTTTCCCTAAGGGTTGTTGATAAATGGCATTGGATAAGTTCTTTAATTTTAATTTCCAATAAAGCTGTGTTCTTCAGTAGGCTGTAGAAGTCTTCCAAAGTTGGTATTGTGTTTGTATTCCATCTTCTTGTTATACACTTCCTTGAAATTGCAAGTATAGTCCATACTAGATACATGTTTGACCTATTCAAATGAGGACCTTTGTTCACATTTAATAATACAAGAGCTTTAGTTAAATAAAATGATTCAGTAAATAAAACTTGTAGAAAGTTATTAATACCATTCCAAAATGGTTTCATTTTAACACAATCAAAGAAAGTGTGGTTCCAATCTGCATTGTGTACTTGCTCACATCTCCAACATATTCCTTTTATGGAAGAACTCATTTTACTGATTCTGTTTGGGGTTAAGAATGCTCTGTGCAAGCATTTCCAATTAAAAAACTTTCCAGTATTGTGCAAAGGATTTATATTTTATCGATAATAAGATATTTGTTTTAATATCTCCAGTTAACTGCATTGAGTGTCCTTTTATTATATATTTCCAATATGAGATTTTTGGGTGTTGTTTTATAATTTATCAATATTTTGTAAAATTTTGAAATACTGTTTCCCATTTCAAAGTCATTATATATGATTTCATATATGCATTTCGTAAATTTAGGTATTTCTTTAAATGAAGAATCATTAATTATTGTACTTAAATCTTGCGAATATGGCAGAATGCTCTGTAAAGTTAGCCAGTCCTGTTGTGGAATTTTGTATGTTGTTTTTATTACTTGCATATCCAAATCTTTTAGTTCTTTGATACATTGGAGCCAACAAACAAATCCTTTCTGCTCCCGGGAATTAATCATTTCTCTATATATTTTATGTGGAAAGTTCTTTGCAACTATAAATGGTGTTAAAAGATCAAACCAGATTTTTAAATCTATATTTGCATCAATAATTTTTCTAAATGAGTCAATGTAATAATTAATCATACAAGTTTTAGTGGGTTTAGTTATGTTATACTGCATGCTAATACATAATATGTTACATAGTAAATTGTTTTTATCTGTTATTTGAAATTTTTTTTGTAAATAAAATTAATTTATTGATATCATAGCAAGTAATTCTTTCCAGTTTGCAGAGTAATTTGGACTTATCCAGTCTGAGATTGTTTTCGATATTGATGCTTTTATGTATGCTTCTATATCAGAAAAGTTTAATCCTCCCTGTTTCCATGGTCTGATTTGATATATTAAAGCTATTATGTTTCTTTTGGGAAACCATAAAAATTTTATTAGGCGTGAATTTATTTCTGTAAGTATATTCCATTCTGGTAACAGTTGTATTGCCAATGCTATATATAGGATCTTGGGCAGTAGAACCATTTTATTAACTGTAGTCTATCTTCAAATGTTAATATTATTTTGTTCCATTTTTCTACAGAGATTTTAATTGTATTGATGATATTATTGTAGTATTTTGACACTAATTCATTATTATCCTTGCATAACTCAATTCCTATATATTTTAAGGTAGATTCTTGTTTCCCTATGATGTGATCCCCCTTAGTCTGCAGTTCCTTTTTTATTTAAAAATAAAAATTTTGATTTTGATTTATTGAAATGGAGTCCTGAAGTCATGTGAAATTTGTCAATTAATATATCTAATTCTTCTAATGTCTCTTTTGTATTAGATGATGTTAGTAATATGTCATCAGCAAATAGCATTACTTTAGAATTGTATTGTTCATAAACAACTATTCCTTTGATTTTATATTGTTATGAATTGAATCTGCCGATATTTCAATAGCCAGATCAAATAGAATCAGTGACATGGGACATTGCTGTTTAGTGCCTTTTGTTATATGCATATATTCAGAGGTAAAAGGACCTAACTTGACATACACTAAATCATTTGTATATATATTCATTAGAAGATAAGCAAAGGATGCAGGAAATTCAAATAGCATTAGGATTTTGAATAAATAGTCCCAATTCAAAGATTTTCTCTATGTCTAAGCCAATTATGGGTGTTTATTTTCTTTATTAACATAATCTATAAGAGAAATTATTCTTTTAATATTGTCATGTGTGTGTCTATGATATATAAATCCAGTTTGACCATTATTTGTTGTTTTGGATAGTGGTATTTTCATCATGTTAGTTAATATTGTCATAAATATATCAAACTTATTATTTAATAATGATATAGGTCTATATGAGGTACAGTGGTTTGGGGATTTGTTTTCTTTTAGGATTGGTGTGATTAAGGAATATCTCCAAGAGGGTGGTATTAAAGCTTGTGACTGAATTTCTAATAGAGTTTTATGGAAGAAGGATAGTATCTTTGAAAGAAAAAGTTTATATATTTCAATAATTATGCCATCTCTACCTGGATCTTTATTATTTTACCCTCTTTTATTGTATCTGTAATTTCCTTGTAAGATATGGGTGCTTGCAGATCTAGTTATAAATTTTCTGGTATTTTTTTTATATTAGAACATTTTTCATCTAGATTTAATTGATCAATATGTATATTTTCTTTTTGGAACTGTTCCATATAGTGATTTCTATAGGCATCAAGAATGTCATCTATATCTGAGACATTTTTCACTTTTTTTTCTTGGAAGATACTTTTAATGTTATTAGCTTTTGATTGTATTTTGATTCTTGTGGATAAATTATGTAGATATTTGGGAGAAGTGGTCAAGGTATTAATTTTTAGTTTTTCTAAAGCTAAACTAGTTTTATGTGTTAGAATTTCGTTGTACTTATTGTTTAATGCTTCTACTTTCTTTTTCATCTTCAAATGATTTTGATATTTTACAGCCTTTACTGACAAACATTTGGATTGAAGATCTAATAATTCAGAATCACATTCTCTGATTTTTTTATACCAAGTTAGGGTTTTACCATATATATAAGCTTTTAATGAGTCCCATATCATTATTTTATTTATCTCTGTGTTGTAATTAATATCTAAGAAGAACTGTCATTCAGCTAATAACCAGGGTTTGAACTCTTTAATTTTAGGTATATATGCTGGAACTCTGGAGTTAAAGATTAATGGTGTGTATCCATTTTGAAGTTTTAGTATCAATGAATTGTGGTCTGAAAAGAGGTAGGGATTGGTTGAGAAATTTATTTTAGAGTGTAAATCATGGGCAGTAAATATTTTATCTATTCTAGTTTGGGTACCAAATCTGTGATCTTGATGGGAAAACAGGAAAGATTTATCTTCTTTAAATTTGAAAATATCTACAAGATGAAATTATTTTACCCACTTGTTTAAAGCTTTTGATACAGCAGCTGTAAGGAGTGGTCTTTTATTTGGAGTTTCACAAATATCAAATATACAGTTAAAATCTCCTTCTAATATTAAGTTACCTTTTTAATTATTGGAAATGAAATCCAAGTATTTTTTAAAAGTTCCTGTTCCAATGCCTGGGAAACAGTATAGATTGGCTAGGGTCCATATTCTGTTATTATATTTAACTATTACTAATGCCATAAGGCCTTCTTTATCTTCATACTTATAAATGATTTTTGGGTCAATCACATTTGTTTTCCATAAAATTGTTACCCCTTTTGTCTTTTTCTTATAAGTGGATTGTGCCAATATCATATATTCCTTAGGATTCATTTTGTAATTGTCATTTAATATAAATATTTCAGTAGATTTGATCTCTTGCTAGGATTGCTTAAGCCATTGGTATTTAAAGATAATGAAGTTAGATCCATCTTAGGTTATTTAGACTATGTATTTTTTGTTTTATTGCGACTATTAAACATTTTCCTCTGATAACTATAAAGTATATGTTTAAGCTTTTAAAGGAAATGGTTGGTTTTAGACTTTGCGTGTTTACCAATATAGTAATGTTTTGGTCAGGTATACTAAAATGTTTTTGTGAAATAAATTTAAATTAATAAATGTTAACAAAACTAAGACTGACACTAGCCATGGAATGAAAATAATTCCTAATCTGATGGATAAACCTAAGTCCATCAGGTTATCACTCATACCTTGACAATCCAGAACACCTGAGCTCCATCAATTGAATTATCATATGGAGAATATATGTAATAGAAATAAGCAATATTTATGTTATTTTGAGCAGATATAGTACTATTGCAGATTAGACAGAATTCCAATACAATATAAATGTCTATTTATTGTATAAGCAATTAATATTTACACAAAAGAAAGATGACAAGCAATTCAATCATAGCAAAGTAGGATATTTCATATATAAAACTTCAGTAAAAGATTATAGCACAGACATATTTAACATATTCACCCATATTGCTGACGTCTTTCAAAACGTATTACTTAATGTAAATAGATGGTAATAATATTTATAGCTAATGTTTATAATTCAATGTATTTTACTGGATATATCAGAAGTTATATTTCATTCTTTGCCAGCATTTAAGTAATCACTTTGTTTGTTGTTAACTTACTTAATGCATCAATTTGTTTTATGTGAACATTGATGAAAGTTAGTTCATGTTAATTATCAGTGCATCCCTCTTCCCCCCATTTCCTACACAAAAGAATTTTCATATCTGTCATTTCTTATTATAAAATGAGTGAAATTATATGTTAAAACAACAAATTCATGTATTGTGATTAATGATTACAAGTTCCCTTTCCATATTCATAAATTGCTATTTTATGGCATATACTGAAAGTTTTTTAGATTTAAATGGCAACATTCTATTTTGTATAACCAGCAAAGGTTAAACTGAGGGATTATTGCCAATTTAATTTGCTCAGAATTTGATTGTTACATTCTGTGACATTCCTAGTTCAGGCTTCTATTGTTTCCCTTGGACACCTTTGTCAGCTTGATGGCATGTATAAAACATTAGTTACTTTGGTAACAGCTTAAGTATTATGTATGTTCAAGATGGGTTACAAAACCACAATTCAACTTAAAGCAATTATATTACTTATGCACATTTCACAAAAAGAACAAAAATAGGAAACAAACCAAAGGAAATGAACCAGACTGGCAAAACCAGAAACAAAGCGGCAATTTAATAAAATAAAGACTTATAAAACAAGTGCTTTTGACTGACCAATTATCAAACCTCTTCAGATAAAATTACCAGAAGTTCATACTTCTTTAACTATCATTCCCAACTAACCATTCAAGGCTAAAAAAACATGCAACTAGTTCCCACTTAATTACAATGCTTAGTGATTACTGTGTCAATTAAAATAACATTAAAATTATTCAGATTTCAGATTAATAAAGATATTCCATAAACCTGCAAAAAATAGCAGAAAAATAAAAATGACACCAAATGTTGAACAAAAAAATAAGTCTGAGTATTGTAATAAATACAAGAAAAACAAAAAATATATAAAACAATATTGTCTCTTTAAACTCTTGAGTTTTAAAACACTGGTCAGAAAGCAGGTGTCATTTAAACCTGGTAAACTATGAGCCTGACATCTCAACTGCCATAAAAGTTCACATAATTCAAGTTTCAAAGAAAAAGGTCCCCCTCTAATATCCTTTTGAACATGATCTATAACCCTGAAATTAAAGGAGTGCCCAGAGTTTTGATTAACATGGTTTGCCAGTGCATTGTCTGATTTCCCCTTCTTCATACTATATAAACGTTCATATAGTCTCTCCTTCAGTTTTCTGACAGCTTTCCCAATATAGAACCCTGGGCATGTTTTACAGTTCACTAAATAAACAACACTAGAAGAATTACAGTCAAATCTACCCTTATTTTCATACTTAACATCCCTTATTTAAAAATAATAATAATACCTACATCAATATGTCTACAATGGGGACAAGATTCACACTTGAACATGATTCAGTTTCTAACAGAGTTACTCCTGTGGAATTCCAAAAGGTTCTTTAAATTTAAACATTTCTTGAAAACAAATATCTATGCCAAAAAAAAGCTTCATCAGAAGTAAGTAACCCCCAATTCTTCACTATAATGGCCTTAATATATATCGCATCACTACTGTATGAGGTAATAAATAAAGGCATGTTTATAAAAGAAAAGTCTGCTATAACATTAGATGTCATCTCAACAAGGGGTGATGGTTCCACTCTGGAAAGATCATGTAAAATAGCTCCAGGGGTGCCACCCAAACACTTGGAAACTACATCAGATCTTAATTCATCCAATAAAGAGTTGGGTATCTGCATTTTAAAAACATATTCACCAAATTCTCACATTTGTCTAAAAAATCTTCTCGAGTGGTTATCATCCTAGTGGCATGAACAGGTTGTCCCTTCACTATAGATCTTTTTTGCTGGTAAGGATGGGCACTTGTAAAATATAAAAAATAGTTAGAATAAGTGGCTTTCCTAAATATCTTTGCTTTGTACCCTCTGTTGAACCTATCTATAATTAAATCAACATCTAAGTAGGAAATGGATTAATTACTGAAACAACAAGTAAAATTCAAAAAATCTGTAGAATTGTTTAAAAAAAGTTAAGAGCTCATCAGTCTGTGACTTGTGCCCCTTGAATAAAATAAAAATGTCATCCAAGTAATGAGTGTAAAATTTTACCATATCAGAGAGGGAACTGTTACTAAGGACAAATTGCCTTTCCCAAAAAGCCATGACCAAATTAGCATAACTACCCCCACAAGGCGAATCCATAGCCACACCCTTTTTTTGAAGAAAAAATTACCCTTCAAACAAAAAGAAATTGTTATTCAAAATAATACCCAATATTCATTCTATTAATAAAATCTGGTAATCTAAAACATTCCTAAATCTCAACATGGAAGAGACCCACTCAATTCCTTGGTCATGGGGAATAGAAGTATAAAGGTTCTTAACACTGATGGTGAAAAATTACAATGTTCATCATATTCCAAATCACTGATTTTTTTTTTTTAAAGTACCAAGAGTCTCTACAAATGTGTTGCTCCAAGTCCACATATGTTTTAAGAAAACTGTCCACATATTTAGCTAAAGGATATGTAATGGAATCTCAACTGTTCACAATGAGTCTTAGTGGAGGGTTAGTCGGGTCTTTATGAATATTTGGGATCCCAAAAATTATGGGAATTTGGGGGGGCAAGCATAGAGAAATAGTTGAAAACATCCACATCTATTCTACACTCTATAAACAAATTGTTTATATAAATCCTGATCCTATTGTAAGCAGTATTTAACTCATTCATTGAAACAGACACATATTTAACATCAGACAGTAAATCAAACATTTTCAAATTATATTGTTCTGTATTCATAAACACTAATCCACCACCTTTGTTTGGCTTCATTATGCGGGGTCCACTTATTCTTAGTGCTTGTAAACATTCCCATTTCTTCCTGGAAAAATTATTGGTAACAAAGTTCCTAGAATCCTTACAGGAAAACTGTTTCTAATATCAAGTTCACATATAATATCCTAGGAAGCCCAAGCTGCTGAGCGACCCTGGCCCCAGAGCCTTTAGCTGTCTCAACACCCGCTCACTGAGCTCCATATCCTGTCCTTGGGAATCTGACTCCTCTGACCTGAAGGCTAAGGACCCACTCCAAGCTGGTGTTACAGCATAGCAACTACCATCCTGCTCCCCAAAGTATAAGAAACGAGCAAACACCCGCTCACTGAGCTCCATATCCTGTCCTTGGGAATCTGACTCCTCTGACCTGAAGGCTAAGGACCCACTCCAAGCTGGTGTTACAGCATAGCAACTACCATCCTGCTCCCTAAAGTATAAGAAAGGAAGCAAACACCTGCTCACTGAGCTCCATATCCTGTCCTTGGGAATCTGACTCCTCTGACCTGAAGGCTAAGGACCCACTCCAAGCTGGTGTTACAGCATAGCAACTACCATCCTGCTCCCCAAAGTATAAGAAAGGAAGCAAAGTATGTTGGTATCCTAAACTTGCTAGTCCAGTCTAGTATTGCTACAACTAATTGAAGGTGACTAATAGGTCGCTTTAAGCCAGGATAGCCAGCAGCCTTTCCTGTGTAGACTGTGTAGCTTTCCTCTCTACAAACACTGTACCTTACTTCTAGCCCATTAATCTTTATCCCTGGCCTGTCGTCGCAGAATCTCCACTGTAATTTTAGAGTTCTACCACTAGGTGGCACCCTCTCCCAGATTTTATTTCTCCCCTCTCAGCTTGCCTGCTACCTCAACTATTTATCCCTTTTTTATCCTCTGGCCCAAGCTTCATGGTTAAATATTTTCCACTTCTTCTCTGTGACTACTCTAGTACACTCCACTTCATCCTGCTATAAATATACTTTACTGACTAACCCCCCCATACTTATCCCACTTCTACCCTATTTCTCTTTACTTACCTCTTTTACTACCCTACCTTACAGTATACGCTCTTTTACTGATTGTTTTTCTCAACATTCTGTCCTCTCTTGTCTGTACCCGCTCCGTTCACCCTGCGGGCTCACTCTGCTCCCCTCCCTACCCCCAATTCCCACCCACCCCCAGGGGTCATACTCTTATACTTTATAACCACACCTCTTCCTCTTCCCACTACCCAGTTCACATTTTCCATCAGCTAATTTCTCTTTTATTTCCCATCTCAAACCACTCCTCTCTTTAATCACCACACCCTCCTATCACTGCACACTCCCAGCCTTTTCACTTCCCTCCCTACCTAGTCACAACATATAGCTAATATTTCCAAATGGCCTATTCAACTATCCCTTTTCAAATTCGACTCTGCTTCATTCTTTTACTACTACCATTACTAACCTTTACATATTTTCTCTCTTCATATGAGCAACTATTATATCCACAACCAGACCACCCCAAACAACAAACCAACTCCCAGTCCATACCACACCTATATAACCATGCAAACATAACATACTCACCTAGCTACCTACTATCAAAGTATCATAGAACACTACACATTAAATATAATACACAATATTTCAAAAGACCGTTATTTCTCTACAACAAACTCCCTATCCCAAGCCATCTACTACAACTTCTCACAGTAAAGGATGGTGATATTCATCCTAACCCAGGTCCAACTGCAACCCCTATCACTCTTCATTACCTTAATCAGTCTATAAATTCTCCCCTTGCAAGACCTTCTAACTCACTCCTACTGGCTCATCTCAATATACGTAGCATTAAGAACAAATTAACTCAACTCCATGCTCTCCTAGAAGTGTACACCTTTGACATTTTTTGCCTAACTGAAACATGGCTAAAACCTGCCATCAAAGATAATGAAATTATCCCACCTGGATATAATATCCTAAGGCTTGACAGAGTAGCTAAGAAAAGTGTTGGTGTGGCTATTCTATTTAAATCAGACTTTCAACTAATCACTTACAACTGTAACATACCGCTGGACTCCAAAACAGAAATTCTCATTACTAAACTTGAACTTAACAATGCTAAATCAATCTATATTATCTGTATGTATTTGCCCCCTGGAAATAACATAGCCACCTTGGAAAATATCCTCTGCTGTCTATCCCAATACCTACCTCAAGAAACCATTATCCTAGGTGATATGAATTTAGACTGGAATACCTATTGTAGTAGCCTCCCTACCACTCACATAAACCTATATGGTTTCTCCCAGACCATTACCTCCCCCACCAGAATAAATAAATCTAACAAGAAAGCTAACACACTAGATTGGATTCTAACTAACAATCATACTCACTACTATGACTCCGGAACCCTCCCTGATGACATCAGTGACCACTCACTCACCTACATCATTAGACATAAAACCAACACCCCTAACCCAACCTCTATCAGACATATTAGATCCAAAAATAAATTTAACCCTGATCTATTCAAAATTGAACTTAGAGCTTGTAACTGGGCTCCCTTAAAACATCTTCCTTTAGATGAAGCCGTTAATTTCTTTAACTTTACCTTCCTTGCCATTCTTCATCACCATGCTCCAACCAGATCTATAAGAATTAAGGCCAAGCCTGCCCCATGGCTTTCCAGTGAAACCAAACACAAAATTCACATCAGAAATAAATACTGGGCCAAATGGAAAATGACAAAAAAACACCACTGACCAACTAACATTTAGAAAGTATACCCCTCACTAGTGAGATCTGACCACAAACTAATCACCCTGGATATACATATCCCACCTCCACCCCCAGCACAAAAGACCACAGTGAAAAACTTCTCAAAAGCAGACTTCACTCTTCTTAAGACTGAGATGGTATTCTTTAAGCCCACTGTGCCAGTAGATACCACATCCCACAATGCCGAATCCTTCACAAATGCTTTCTATGGACATCTCCAAGAATGCATGGATCATGCAATCCCAAACAAATCCAAGTCCCTCTCCACCAAATGTAAGTGTCCTGTCTGGTGGACCTCAGCCATAAACAAATTGTATAACAAAAGAAGGAAGCTACTGTACTTCAGAGTGAAATCCCATGAAGGGAAGACATCTCTGATCAACATTAGCAGAAAACTACACTACTAAACTTTGAGAGAAAAATCGCTAAGGATACTAAAGATAACCACAAAGCCTTCTTCAGCTATGTTAGGAACATGGGCGGAAACGCTCATTTATGCTCAGAGTTGGTTCACAACAACAAAAAATACACTGAACCCACAGATATTGCTAACATTTTGACTGACAGGTTCAGTGCAAATTTCTCCCCTCCTTCACCCCCAAAAGAAAAAAATACTTATCCCAGCTGAATGTAATCTCCCTGTTATCTCAGATGTCCAAGTGAGAACTGCCCTAAACAAAGCAAAAAACACAGCATCAATGGGACCTGACGGTATCCCGGAGTGCGTGTTACGTGAACTCCAAGAGGAGCTAAACCCACACATAAAAATGCTATTTAACCTTAGCCTTATTTCGGGATATGTACCTGAACACTGGCGTACAGCAACAGTGGTCCCACTCCACAAGGGGGGTGCCTGTACAGACCCTGGAAACTACCGCCCCATAAGCTTAACTAGCCTGGTCTGCAAAGCTATGGAAAGAATCATTATGGAACTCATAAACAGAGACATAGGGGCCTACAGACACTTGACCCCACCCAGTTCGGCTTTGTAAAGGGCAGATCCTACCTTTTAAACCTGGTTGACTTTTTTGAAACAGTCACTAGAGCCATTGATGAGGGCAAAGCAGTCCATAAAGCATACCTGGACTTGGCTAAGGCCTTCGACACAATACCCCACTCAGGCATCATAGATAAGCTAAACAGCTTAAAAGTAAACCCTTATGTCACTAGATGGGTTGCAAACTGGCTAAAGGACAGAACCCATAAAGTTAAAATCGCTGGGGCAATGTCAGACTCAAAGCCAGTCACAAGTGGTGTCCCACGGGGATCTGTCCTGGGACCCATCTTGTTCGGCATTTATTTCTCAGATGTTAAAGCAAACATGGGAGGGCTGTGGCTGACAAAGTTCGCAGATGACTGCAAACTAGGCACCATAGTCGATACACCAGCAGACACACACATCCTACAAAAAGCCCTCACTGAAACAGACAACTGGTGCCGTAGTCACGGCCTTAAACTAAATGCCAAAAAATGTATAGTCATCCCTTTTGGAAAAAACAAAGTACCCACAAATTATCACATAGACAGCAACCCACTGAGTATGGAAAAAGTAATCAGAGACCTAGGGACCCAAGTAGACAGCGACCTCTCATTTGACACCTATGTTGCCAAAGTGGTTGCCAAAGTGGTTAGAAAAACATTCTACCTTGCACACCTCATCATGAAGGGATTCACATCCAGATCCAAGGATGTCATTGTACCCCTATATTCCTCCCTCATCAGACCCATGATTGAGTACAATGCTCCATTTGGTATATACCTCACCCGGCATTTGCAACAGCTGGAGAGACCACAAAAGTACCTCACCAAAAGGATCAAGGGTCTCCAACATATGTCTTATTCTGCCAGACTAAAGAAACTTCAGCTCTATTCAGTAGCATACCACCTGCTCAGAGGTGATCTCTGCCTGACGTACAAGGCCATGTCCAATCAGGATCTGATGGACATGCTCCACCTCAAAAAATCCAAATCCATTAGGACTACGAGAGCTAAAGACTTAAACCTCGGCACAAGTATGAATAGGACATGCTGGAGGGATAGATTCATAACCCAGAGGCTTCCCATGCTTTGGAACAGGATCCCAGTTCATATTAGGCAGAGCCCCTCACTGACTCTCTTCAAGAGAAATCTTGATGAGTGAATGGGAGATCGTAAGTTTACCCCAGGGGTCACATCTGTATCACTGCTAGACAGGGGCACAGTAAACTAATTCTATTATATAAGGGGACCTTCATTGTGTCACTACTAGACAGAGGCACAGTATTCTAGATTTATTCTGTACATTTTTGTAATATTTCATGGGGTGGCAAAAGCCACATCACTATGGCTAGGCTTGCAAATGCCCCAGGGCAGATAGCCTAGTACTATACTATGAAACTATGAAACTATGACACTAAAAACGCCATATTCTCTGATAAACAAAACTACTACTTACAATATCAACAACCTAATCACAACAACCCACAGAAATTCTGGGCCAGCATCAAGCAATTACTGCACCCAGGTAAATCTACTACACCAAACCCTCAAAATACAGACTTGAATAATCCAATCCATACAGCTAATACCTTCAATACATTTTTTATAGATACTATCCAATTACTAGCCAGTCAACTAACACCTAATACCTTCACAATACCCTCATACTCCTCAACCACACCACCCCCTTTTCATTTCAAACCTGTTATAACCTCATTTATTCAAACCCTTTTGAATAAACTGAAACCATTCTCTCCTTCTGCAGACCTACTGCCTTCTGAATATCTACAGATATCATCCAAGGCCATAGCCTATCCTATTTCCATATTGATAAATAGATCAATTACTGAAGGTTACACCCCCATCGTATGGAAAGTCTCCCACATAACCCCCCTACATAAAGGAGGACATTCCACAGAAATATCAAACTATTGCCCGATTGCCCTACTTTCTCCCCTAGCTAAAATTATGGAGAAGTGTATCCATAAGCAACTACTCCACCATCTAACTGAAAATAACTTACTTTCCAACTGTCAACATGGTTTCAGACCCTCACACAGCACTACCATTGCTCTCTTGTCTTTCACTGACTATATTAACAGGCACCGAAACCTGAATAACCTTTCTTCTGCTCTATTCATCGACCTGTCCAAAGCATTCAACATGGTAAACTACCAAATTCTCTTAAACATCCTGAAATCTCTCTCATTAGACCCACTTTCCATAAAATGGTTCCAATCCTACCTTGACAACCGACAACAATCAGTACTTTGGCAAAACACTTTATCCACCCTTCTACCTGTTACCTTAGGAGTCCCTCAGGGATCCATACTTGGACCTCTTCTTTTCTCTATATTTATTAATGACCTTCATCTAGCTATCCCACAAGCCACCTGCATACAATATGCTGATGACTCCACACTATTATGTTCAGCTACATCATCCCATGACCTTCATGCTCTCACCCAAAAAGTATTCAACATTGTTGAACAATGGTTCTCTCAGCATTGCCTCCTCTTGAACCCTAAAAAAAAAAAAAACTTCTCCTCTTCACACCTACTCATAAGTCCTCCCCTCTCCAATTCTCAGTAACATCTACCAATGATACTATTATATCTCCTGACTCTACCACCAAACTACTCAGTGTCACCATTGACAATAATCTGAGCTTTGACATCCACATCAATAATACCATAAAGACTGTTAATAAAAAAATCGGTACCCTCTACAGGATAAAACCCTTCCTTTCCCCCACTGCTAAAACTACAATTGCCCACACATACTTGATCTCTACACTCCTTTATGCCTCTCCCATTTTTACTAATCTCTCCAAGAATAACCTCAACAAATTGGAAATGGCTTATAATAACATAGCACAATTTGCTACAGGCAACCCATTCAGAACCCATCATTGCATTAACCTAAAACAGCTAGAATGGTTAGAACTACAACACCTGATTAAATTTCACCAACTCACCCTTGCCCACAACATCCTTTATAAACCTTCTAATACTCCAAGTTTATCTACCCTAATCACCCCCTATACAAATCTGAAGTCCTTATGCTCATCTCAAAAACTACTAGTCCACACCACTAAACCTAACAACAGAGCTGGGGATTCCCTTTTCTCTAATTCTATATGGTAAATCCTGGAATCTTCTCCCTTGTGACCTCTCCTCACTCACCTCATTATCTCTCTTTAAAAATAGACTTAATCTTCTCCTCAAAACTCACTGGCTATGCCCCTGTTCAAAACCAGACTAGTCATCTACCTCTACTAAGTTATCTAACCTATCCAGTGCTTACTAGCCTCTGCTACATTTTTTTCCATCTTATCATACTTTTCTTATCTACCCCTTTTCTTTTTTTTATATCCTCTTTTTACTTTCTCTTCTTAAGTAACTCCTTTGCTACATTACTACTCACCTAACTTCCTTTGTTTAACTATGACCTAACCTGACATGTCTCCATACTTGAAATTTCACTGTTTTATGATTTTTTTCCTCAATAATATATCCTGTTACAAACTCTGTACCATTAATTACTTAATACCATTGTTGATGAGTTTTATTTTCTTTTTAAAGTTTCTATTTTTATTAGTATATTGATATTTTTTCTGTGTTGTTTGAACTTGTACTATTGTATTTATACCATGTCTTGGAGCTTATCTCCCCGGGCCTCTACTGAAAAAGGACATGTATCCAGCTAGACTAGCCCGGTCAACAAATGTAAAATAAAATAAACATATACTTTCAAACAGTGAAATAACAGAGATTAAAGGAGGATTGTAAGTGCTGGATACCTTGAATTCACATTATTTAACTGTTTTATTCCTTAATAAGAAATTTAAGTTCAATTTGGGAGTGAAAAGTTTTAAGTCAACTAGAGTCTTGGCTAAATCACCTCTACAAAATGAAACAAACATTAAGCCTTTACCTAACATGTCCACAAATCAGTATCAATACAAAACTCTGAGTAATTATAAATATTAAAATCTCCCTCAGAGTTTTGAATAACAGTTATGCCAAAATTCTCACCTTCCAAACTCAACTGAACAGTGTTTGGTGGAATACCAATAAATTCAGTTACCTCCTTGGTTGAAAATGATCGTGATTGTTCTTTCTTTTGTTGGTTCGATTGCTTCTCCGGTAAAAATCCTGTTACATGTGTTGATGAGAATTCCAGTCTTAATTATGACCCTGTTGATTATGAGCATGAGTCGGTCCATTGATCCTTGGATTTTTGTTACCTCAGTTAGCCTTGTTATTAAAATTATTGTTCCTGTTTTGAATATGCTTGCTGTGTCTAGACCCACTTTCAGCTTGTCTAGCTGGAGTACTGGCTATATCTGCGTAAGTATGTGATGATTCATTACCATCGTCATTCATCATGACGTCGCTCTCGTTGACTACCAAGGATTCCCTTGGATTGTTCCACTGTTGGGAAGGTGGTGGGAGAGGATAGGCTGACCCATTTACATAGTCTGAATTGTCACGTTCAATTTTTTTCAATTTATTGTCTTTACATTTTGATAAATGGTTGTCAGTGCTGGAAAAATCCTCGCAAACTCAAACCTGTACCTTAAAAATTCACTGTTGCTCCTAATTTGATTGTCTACTAATTTTGGTAGCCAAGGAATCTACCATTAATTGATAGTGTTTCATGAACACTTCTAATAATTCCAAACTCTGCTTGTCGAATAATTTCAACACTTCATCATGAAAGGGGGAATTAGCTAGTAACCCCGTCGGGTATCACCACATCTGCAAGAGTTTAGGCACCTGCTTCCGTTTAACAAATTCATGGAAATAAGAGATTTTTAACTGCTGCTTTTTTAATTTCAGGGATTTGTAATAAAAAATCTCTAGGTTTTTAGTGATGGAATTAGCAGTAGAGGATGAACTTTCTTGAATATTAGTCCCCTCTGGCTCAAGTTGGAAACTAGTAGAAGCCTCCAACCAGTTGTTAAGTACAGGAATAGAAGAGTCATTGCTAAATTCCAATCTATGTTCCATATTAAGTGTTGAACTACCTGCTCCATTACTGTCCAAACCGTGGTTGTTGTTGCTGGGATTCCCATTGCTTTCACTGTTGTCTCGTGAAACTCTGGGATCAAGATTTTGGGTTGGTAAATTAATTCTGTCATTGACCACTGCTGTAAGATGGTCAACCTTCTGTGTTAACATCCCAACTAACTGGGTCAAAGTCCTGATATCGGATAATCCATTACCAGAAGTATCTGGCATAGAAAATAATGCCAGAGTGCCAATTATATTTTCTGTAGCCATACCGAATGTAGACAAACCACAAAAAGAACAAAAATAGGAAACATACCAAAGACAATGAACCAGACTGGCAAAACCAGAAACAAAACAGCACTTTAATAAAATAAAGACTTATAAAACAAGCGCTTTCATTTGATCAATTATCAAACTTCTTCAGATAAAATTACCAGAAGTTCATACTTTTTTAAATATCATTCCCAACCAACCATTCAATGCTATAAAATCATGTGACTAGTTCCCACTTAATTACAATGCTTAGTGATTACTGTATCAATTAAAATCACATTAAAAATTATTCAGATTTCAGATGAATAAAGATCTTCCATAAACCAGCAAAAATAACAGAAAAATAAAAATGACAACAAATGTTGAACAAAAATTAAATCTGAGTATTGCAATAAATACAAGAAATATGAAAAAATGTGAAAAAAATGTATCATCTCTTTAAACTGTTGTATTTATTACAA
>NC_056730.1:49907333-49916610 GCF_019279795.1 Protopterus annectens | reverse complement strand
GAAATGATGGAATACTGCAAGGTATGAAATTCAGTGTTCACAATTGACTGAATACTGTGAGGTTTGACATTCACTGTTGACAAATGATAGACTACTTTGAGGTTTAACATTTACTGTTCACAAATGAAAGAATACGGTGAGGTTTGACATTCACTGTTCAAAAATGACGGAATACTGTGAGGTATGAAATTCAGTGTTCACAAATGAAGGAATATTGTGAGATTTGATATTCACTGCTGAAAAATGATGGAATACTGCGAGGTTTGACATTCACTGTTGACAAATGATACTGTGAGGTTTGACATTCACTGTTGACAAATGATGGAATACTTTGAGGTTTAACATTTGCTGTTCACAAATGAAAGAATACTGTGAGGTTTGATATTCACTGTTCAAAAATGATGGAACACTGTGAGGTTTGAAATTTACTGTTCACAAATGATGGAGTACTGTGAGGTTTGACATTCACTGTTTATAATTGATTGAGTACTGTGAGTTTGACATTCACTATTGATAATTGATGGAATACTGTGAGTTTGACATTCACTGTTCACAAATGATGGAATACTGAGAGGTCAGACATTCAGTGTTCACATATAATGGATTACTGCGAGGTTTGACATTCACGGTTCACAAATGAAGGAATACTGTGAATTTTGACAATCACTGGGCACAAAAGATGGAATACTGTGAGGTTTGACGTTCACTGCTGACAAATGATGGCCTATTGTGAGGTTTGACATTCACTGTTAACAGAAAATGGAATACTGTGAGGTTTGACATTCACTGCTCACAAATGATGGAATACTTTGAGGTCTGACATTCACTGTTCACAAATGATGGAAAACTGTGGGGTTTGACATTCACTGTTCACAAATGAAGCAATACTGTGTGGTTTCACATTCATTGTTCTCAAATGATGCGATACTATAAGGTTTGACATTCATTTTTACCAAATGACAGAATACTGTGAGGTTTGACATTCACAGTTTACAAATGATGGAATACTGTGAGGTTTGACATTCACTGTTCAAAAATGATGGAAAACTGTGATTTGATATTCACTGCTGACAAATGATGGAATACTGTGAGGTTTGACATTCACTGTTGACAAATGATATTGTGAGGTTTGACATTCACTGTTGACAAATGGAATACTTTGAGGTTTAACATTTGCTGTTCACAATTGAAAGAATACTGTGAGGTTTGATATTCACTGTTCAAAAATGGTGGAATACTGTGAGGTTTGAAATTTACTGTTCACAAATGATAGAGTACTGTGAGGTTTGACATTCAGTGTTCACAAATGATGGAATACTGTGAGTTTGACATTCACTGTTCACAAATGATGGAATACTGTGAGGTTTGATATTCAGTGTTCACAAATGATGGAATACTGTGAGGTTTGACATTCACTGTTCACAAATGATGGAATACTGTGAGGTTTGACATTCACTGTTCACAAATGAAGGAATACTGTGAGGTTTGACATTCACTGTTGACAAATGATAGACTACTTTGAGGTTTAACATTTACTGTTCACAAATGAAAGAATACTGTGAGGTTTGACATTCACTGTTCAAAAATGATGGAATACTGTGAGGTATGAAATTCAGTGTTCACAAATGAAGGAATATTGTGAGATTTGATATTCACTGCTGAAAAATGATGGAATACTGCGAGGTTTGACATTCACTGTTGACAAATGATACTGTGAGGTTTGACATTCACTGTTGACAAATGATGGAATACTTTGAGGTTTAACATTTGCTGTTCACAAATGAAAGAATACTGTGAGGTTTGATATTCACTGTTCAAAAATGATGGAATACTGTGAGGTTTGATATTCACTGTTCAAAAATGATGGAATACTGTGAGGTTTGAAATTTACTGTTCACAAATGATGGAGTACTGTGAGGTTTGACATTCACTATTTATAATTGATTGAGTACTGTGAGTTTGACATTCACTATTGATAATTGATGGAATACTGTGAGTTTGACATTCACTGTTCACAAATGATGGAATACTGAGAGGTCTGACATTCAGTGTTCACATATAATGGATTACTGCGAGGTTTGACATTCACGGTTCACAAATGAAGGAATACTGTGAAGTTTGACAATCACTGGGCACAAAAGATGGAATACAGTGAGGTTTGACGTTCACTGCTGACAAATGATGGCCTATTGTGAGGTTTGACATTCACTGTTAACAGAAAATGGAATACTGTGAGGTTTGACATTCACTGCTCACAAATGATGGAATACTTTGAGGTCTGACATTCACTGTTCACAAATGATGGAAAACTGTGGGGTTTGACATTCACTGTTCACAAATGAAGCAATAATGTGTGGTTTCACATTCACTGTTCTCAAATGATGCGATACTATAAGGTTTGACATTCATTTTTACCAAATGACAGAATACTGTGAGGTTTGACATTCACTGTTCACAAATGATGGAATACTGTGAGGTTTGACATTCACTGTTCATAAATGATGGAATACTGAGAGGTCTGACATTCAGTGTTCACATATAATGGATTACTGCGAGGTTTGACATTCACGGTTCACAAATGAAGGAATACTGTGAAGTTTCACAATCACTGTGCACAAAAGATGGAATACTGTGAGGTTTGACATTCACTGCTGACAAATGATGGCCTATTGTGAGGTTTGACATTCACTGCTCACAATTGATGGCATACTTTGAGGTCTGACATTCACTGCTCACAAATGATGGAATACTTTGAGTTCTGACATTCACTGTTCACAAATGATGGAAAACTGTGGGGTTTGACATTCACTCATCACAAATGAAGCAATAATGTGTGGTTTCACATTCACTGTTCTCAAATGATGCGATACTGTAAGGTTTGACATTCAATGTTCACATTTGACAGAATACTGTGAGGTTTGACATTCACTGTTCACAAATGATGGAATACTGTGAGGTTTGACATTCACTGTTCACAAATGATGGAATACTGTGAGGTTTGATATTCACTGTTCAGAAATGATGATATACTGTGATGTCTGACATTCACTGTTCACAAATGATGGAATACTGTGAGGTTTGACATTCACTGTTCACAAATGATGGAATACTGTGAGGTTTGACATTCACTGTTCACAAATGATGGAATACTGTGAGGTTTGACATTCACTGTTCACAAATGATGGAATACTGTGAGGTTTGATATTCACTGTTCAAAAATGATAGAGTACTGTGAGGTTTCACATTCACTATTGATAATTGATGGAATACTGTGAGTTTGACATTCACTGTTCACATATAATGGATTACTGCGAGGTTTGACATTCAATGTTCACAAATGAAGGAAAACTGTGGGGTTTGACATTCACTGTTCACAAATGAAGCAATAATGTGTGGTTTCACATTCACTGTTCTCAAATGATGCGATACTATAAGGTTTGACATTCATTTTTACCAAATGACAGAATACTGTGAGGTTTGACATTCACTGTTCACAAATGATGGAATACTGTTAGGTTTGAAATTAACTTTTCACAAATAATTGAATACCTTTAGGTTTGATATTCACTGTTCACAAACGATGGAGTACTGTGAAGTTTGACATTCAGTGTTCATAAATGAAGGAATAATGTGAGGTTTGACATTCACTGTTCAAAAATGATGGAATACTATGAGGTATGAAATTCAGTGTTCACAATTGACTGAATACTGTGATGTTTGACATTCACTGTTGACAAATGATAGACTACTTTGAGGTTTAACATTTACTGTTCACAAATGAAAGAATACTGTGAGGTTTGACATTCACTGTTCAAAAATGATGGAAAACTGTGAAGTATGAAATTCAGTGTTCACAAATGAAGGAATATTGTGAGATTTGACATTCACTGTTGACAAATGATGGAATACTTTGAGGTTTAACATTTGCTGTTCACAAATGAAAGAATACTGTGAGGTTTGATATTCACTGTTCAAAAATGATGGAATACTGTGAGGTTTGAAATTTACTGTTCACAAATGATGGAGTACTGTGAGGTTTGACATTCACTGTTTATAATTGATTGAGTACTGTGAGTTTGACATTCACTATTGATAATTGATGGAATACTGTGAGTTTGACATTCACTGTTCACAAATGATGGAATACTGAGAGGTCAGACATTCAGTGTTCACATATAATGGATTACTGCGAGGTTTGACATTCACGGTTCACAAATGAAGGAATACTGTGAATTTTGACAATCACTGGGCACAAAAGATGGAATACTGTGAGGTTTGACATTCACTGCTGACAAATGATGGCCTATTGTGAGGTTTGACATTCACTGTTAACAGAAAATGGAATACTGTGAGGTTTGACATTCACTGCTCACAAATGATGGAATACTTTGAGGTCTGACATTCACTGTTCACAAATGATGGAAAACTGTGGGGTTTGACATTCACTGTTCACAAATGAAGCAATACTGTGTGGTTTCACATTCATTGTTCTCAAATGATGCGATACTATAAGGTTTGACATTCATTTTTACCAAATGACAGAATACTGTGAGGTTTGACATTCACAGTTTACAAATGATGGAATACTGTGAGGTTTGACATTCACTGTTCACAAATGATGGAATACTGAGAGGTCTGACATTCAGTGTTCACATATAATGGATTACTGCGAGGTTTGACATTCAATGTTCACAAATGAAGGAATACTGTGAAGTTTGACAATCACTGTGCACAAAAGATGGAATACTGTGAGGTTTGACATTCACTGCTGACAAATGATGGCCTATTGTGAGGTTTGACATTCACTGTTAACAGAAAATGGAATACTGTGAGGTTTGACATTCACTGTTCACAAATGATGGAATACTTTGAGGTTTGACATTCAATGTTCACAAATGAAGGAAAACTGTGGGGTTTGACATTCACTGTTCACAAATGAAGCAATACTGTGTGGTTTCACATTCACTGTTCTCAAATGATGCGATACTATAAGGTTTGACATTCATTTTTACCAAATGACAGAATACTGTGAGGTTTGACATTCACTGTTCACAAATGATGGAATACTGTGAGGTATGAAATTCAGTGTTCACAAATGAAGGAATATTGTGAGATTTGATATTCACTGCTGAAAAATGATGGAATACTGCGAGGTTTGACATTCACTGTTGACAAATGATACTGTGAGGTTTGACATTCACTGTTGACAAATGATGGAATACTTTGAGGTTTAACATTTACTGTTCACAAATGAAAGAATACTGTGAGGTTTGACATTCACTGTTCACAAATGATGGAATACTGTTAGGTTTGAAATTAACTTTTCACAAATAATTGAATACCTTTAGGTTTGATATTCACTGTTCACAAACGATGGAGTACTGTGAAGTTTGACATTCAGTGTTCATAAATGAAGGAATAATGTGAGGTTTGACATTCACTGTTCAAAAATGATGGAATACTATGAGGTATGAAATTCAGTGTTCACAATTGACTGAATACTGTGACGTTTGACATTCACTGTTGACAAATGATGGACTACTTTGAGGTTTAACATTTACTGTTCTCAAATGAAAGAATACTGTGAGGTTTGACATTCACTGTTCAAAAATGATGGAAAACTGTGAAGTATGAAATTCAGTGTTCACAAATGAAGGAATATTGTTAGATTTGATATTCACTGCTGACAAATGATGGAATACTGTGAGGTTTGACATTCACTGTTGACAAATGATACTGTGAGGTTTGACATTCACTGTTGACAAATGATGGAATACTTTGAGGTTTAACATTTGCTGTTCACAAATGAAAGAATACTGTGAGGTTTGATATTCACTGTTCAAAAATGGTGGAATACTGTGAGGTTTGAAATTTACTGTTCACAAATGATGGAGTACTGTGAGGTTTGACATTCACTGTTTATAATTGATTGAGTACTGTGAGTTTGACATTCACTATTGATAATTGATGGAATACTGTGAGTTTGACATTCACTGTTCACAAATGATGGAATACTGAGAGGTCTGACATTCAGTGTTCACAATTGATGGAATACTGTGAGGTTTGACATTCACGGTTCACAAATGAAGGAATACTGTGAGGTTTGACATTCACTGTTCAAAAATGATGGAATACTGTGAGGTTTGACATTCACTGTTGACAAATGATGGAATACTGTGAGGTTTGACATTCACTGTTCACAAATGATGGAATACTGTGAGGTTTGACATTCACTGTTCACAAATGACGGAATACTGTGAGGTTTGACATTCACTGTTCACAAATGATGGAATACTGTGAGGTTTGACATTCACGGTTCACAAATGAAGGAATACTGTGAAGTTTGACAATCACTGGGCACAAATGATGGAATACTGTGAGGTTTGACATTCACTGCTGACAAATGATGGGCTATTGTGAGGTTTGACATTCACTGTTGACAGAAAATGGAATACTGTGAGGTTTGACATTCACTGCTCACAAATGATGGAATACTTTGAGGTTTGACATTCAATGTTCACAAATGAAGGAATACTGTGGGGTTTGACATTCACTGTTCACAAATGAAGCAATACTGTGTGGTTTCACATTGACTGTTCTTAAATGATGCGATACTATAAGGTTTGACATTCATTTTTCACAAATGACGGAATACTGTGAGGTTTGACATTCACTGTTCACAAATGATGGAATACTGTGAGGTATGAAATTCAGTGTTCACAATTGATGGAATATTGTGAGATTTGATATTCACTGCTGAAAAATGATGGAATACTGCAAGGTTTGACATTCACTGTTGACAAATGATACTGTGAGGTTTGACATTCACTGTTGACAAATGATAGACTACTTTGAGGTTTAACATTTACTGTTCACAAATGAAAGAATACGGTGAGGTTTGACATTCACTGTTCACAAATGATGGAATACTGTTAGGTTTGAAATTAACTTTTCACAAATAATTGAATACCTTTAGGTTTGATATTCACTGTTCACAAACGATGGAGTACTGTGAAGTTTGACATTCAGTGTTCATAAATGAAGGAATAATGTGAGGTTTGACATTCACTGTTCAAAAATGATGGAATACTATGAGGTATGAAATTCAGTGTTCACAATTGACTGAATACTGTGACGTTTGACATTCACTGTTGACAAATGATGGACTACTTTGAGGTTTAACATTTACTGTTCTCAAATGAAAGAATACGGTGAGGCTTGACATTCACTGTTCAAAAATGAGGGAATACTGTGAGGTATGAAATTCAGTGTTCACAAATGAAGGAATATTGTGAGATTTGATATTCACTGCTGAAAAATGATGGAATACTGCGAGGTTTGACATTCACTGTTGACAAATGATACTGTGAGGTTTGACATTCACTGTTGACAAATGATGGAATACTTTGAGGTTTAACATTTGCTGTTCACAAATGAAAGAATACTGTGAGGTTTGATATTCACTGTTCAAAAATGATGGAACACTGTGAGGTTTGAAATTTACTGTTCACAAATGATGGAGTACTGTGAGGTTTGACATTCACTGTTTATAATTGATTGAGTACTGTGAGTTTGACATTCACTATTGATAATTGATGGAATACTGTGAGTTTGACATTCACTGTTCACAAATGATGGAATACTGAGAGGTCAGACATTCAGTGTTCACATATAATGGATTACTGCGAGGTTTGACATTCACGGTTCACAAATGAAGGAATACTGTGAATTTTGACAATCACTGGGCACAAAAGATGGAATACTGTGAGGTTTGACGTTCACTGCTGACAAATGATGGCCTATTGTGAGGTTTGACATTCACTGTTAACAGAAAATGGAATACTGTGAGGTTTGACATTCACTGCTCACAAATGATGGAATACTTTGAGGTCTGACATTCACTGTTCACAAATGATGGAATACTGTGAGGTATGAAATTCAGTGTTCACAATTGATGGAATATTGTGAGATTTGATATTCACTGCTGAAAAATGATGGAATACTGCAAGGTTTGACATTCACTGTTGACAAATGATACTGTGAGGTTTGACATTCACTGTTGACAAATGATAGACTACTTTGAGGTTTAACATTTACTGTTCACAAATGAAAGAATACGGTGAGGTTTGACATTCACTGTTCAAAAATGATGGAATACTGTGAGGTATGAAATTCAGTGTTCACAAATGAAGGAATATTGTTAGATTTGATATTCACTGCTGACAAATGATGGAATACTGTGAGGTTTGACATTCACTGTTGACAAATGATATTGTGAGGTTTGACATTCACTGTTGACAAATGGAATACTTTGAGGTTTAACATTTGCTGTTCACAATTGAAAGAATACTGTGAGGTTTGATATTCACTGTTCAAAAATGGTGGAATACTGTGAGGTTTGAAATTTACTGTTCACAAATGATAGAGTACTGTGAGGTTTCACATTCACTATTGATAATTGATGGAATACTGTGAGTTTGACATTCACTGTTCACAAATGATGGAATACTGAGAGGTCTGACATTCAGTGTTCACATATAATGGATTACTGCGAGGTTTGACATTCAATGTTCACAAATGAAGGAATACTGTGGGGTTTGACATTCACTGTTCACAAATGAAGCAATACTGTGCGGTTTCACATTCACTGGGCACAAAAGATGGAATACTGTGAGGTTTGACATTCACGGTTCACAAATGAAGGAATACTGTGAGGTTTGACATTCACTGTTCACAAATGATGGAATACTTTGAGGTTTAACATTTACTGTTCACAAATGACAGAATACTGTGAGGTTTGACATACTCCGTTCACAAATGATGGAATACTGTGAGGTTTGACATTCACTGTTCACAAATGATGGAATACTGTGAGGTTTGACTTTCACTGTTCAGAAATGAAGGAATATTGTGAGGTTTGACATTCACTGTACACAAATGATTGAATATTGTGAAGTTTGACATTCACTGTTCACAAATGATGGAATACTGTGAGGTTTGACATTCACTGTTCAAAAATGACAGAATACTGTGAGGTTTGACATTCAATGTTCACAAGTGTTGTAATGCTGTGAGGTTTGGCATTCACTGTTCACAAATGACGGAATGCTGTGAGGTTTGACTTTTGTTTTTCACAAATGATGGAATACTGTGAGAATTGACATTCACTGTTCACAAATGTAATTCTGTGAGATCTGACATTCATTGTTTGAAATTCACTGTTCACAAGATGTGGGATACTGTGAGGTTTGACATTCAATGTTTGACATTCACTGTT
>NC_056730.1:49887333-49902333 GCF_019279795.1 Protopterus annectens | reverse complement strand
TCCATGTTGACAGTTGGAACGTAAATTATTTTGTGTTAGATGGTGAAGTAGTTGTCTGTGAATGCATTTCTCCATGATCTTTGTCAAAGGAGAGAGAAGGGCAATGGGGCGGTAGTTGGAGAGTTCATTGGAGCGTCCACCTTTATGGAGGGGATAATATGGGAGATTTTCCATAAACTGGGGATATAACTTTTGGTAATAGTTCTATTGATCAGAATAGAAATGGGATAAGCAATAGCTTTGGCTGATTGCTGTAGGAATTCGGCAGGTAGGTGGTCTGCTGAGGGTGAGCATGGTTTCAGTTTCTGTAGAAGGGTTAGAATATTTGTTGTTGGGACAGGTTGAATATGAAAAGTAGGGGGTAAGGTTGATTTATAGGAAGGTAGAGTGAGGTTATTAGGTGATAGTTGACTAGCTAGTGTTTGTATAGCATTAGTAAAAAAGGTATTGAAAGCATTAGCTGTATTCAATAGATTTTTGTGGTCAGTATTTTGAGGATTTGGTGTAGTGGATTGACCTGGATGGAGCAGTTGGTTAATGCTAGCCCAAAATTTTGTGGGTTGTTTTGATTAGCTTGTTGGGATTGTAGGTAGTAGTTTATTTTATCAGATATTATAGCTTTCTTAGTTTCATTTCTTAGCTGTCTAAATGTTAGTTGGTCTATAGGGTTTTCAGTCTTCCTCCATTTTGCCCAAAGTTTGTTTCTAAGATTTATTTTATGTTTGGTTTCTTTTGAAAGCCATGGAGCAGATTTGGTTTTAATTCTAATTAATCTGGTAGGAGCATGGTGGTTGAGAATGGCAAGGAAGTTGGAGTTAAAGTAACTAACGACTTCATCTAAAGGGAGGTTTTGTAAGCGAGACCAGTTGCAAGCTCTTAGTTCCATTTGGAATAGTTCAGGGTTAAAGTACTTTTTAGATCTGATGTTTTTGACAGATATTGGAATGGGCGAGTTGATTTTATGTCTGATGATATAGGTAAGAAAGTGGTCACTTAAATCATCAGGGAGGGTTCCTGAATCATAAATGTGAGGATGATGGTTTATGAGAATCCAGTCTAATAAGCTTGATTTCTTGTTAGATTTATTTATTCTGGTGGGGGAGGTAATGGTTTGGGAATACCCATATAGGTTAATATGGTTTGTGGGGAGGCTGCTGCAGTAGCAGCTCCAGTCAATGTTTGTGTTTTCGAACATATGTTATTCAAAGTTTTGAAAGTTCGAATATATAACATAGACCTGAAAACTACTAGAAAGTTGTTTTAGAGTTAGGCACTAGCACAAAATCAGATGTCACTGCTTTTGACCGCAAATGGGAAGTGCAGAGCTGAACACAACATAAGGCTTTCTCCAGCAGATTGGATTATTTATATTGATTTTTCCATATTTCTACAGCCCAGATACTGGAATCCTGAAGCATCAGATTCTGCCATCTGTTACACAGTATCATTCTGTTTTTTTATAAGTACATATTTTTTGTTTTCAAAGTCTGAACAGTTCTGGTAGTTGGTGAAGAGGCTTAAGCCTGTAAACTGTAGTTTTTGGGGTACATGGTTTGATTCCCTTAGCCCTGCTTATTTAGTCTATGACCCTGAGCATGTTACTTAATCATATATTGCTCCACATTGTCCCTGAAAAAAGAACTGTGTGTCCAGTGGACCAACATGGTTATCAAATGGGTGTTCATTTTAGAAATGGACTACAAATGACAACACTAAATATCCAGAGTCATTTTACGGAAACAATATTAAGCACAGGTAGTTTTCCTTTTTCCTTTAAGGAATAGGAATACTGTATTAAATGTGTTGTCTTGCATCTATGCTGGTGGGAGCAAAACCCTCAGGAGTGATTCTCAGGTTGCTGAGAATGCAGAAGTGAGTCATAAAACCTAATCTGGAATGTTTGGAAAAATTACTTACTTGACATCTTGATGAAGTGTTTTGCACTAAAGATTTTGCTAATGCTGCAATGCCCACTATTTGATTCAAGTCATTTAAACTTAGACTTTGGAACAATATGAACCATACACCCCAAAGGCTTAACTTTTGTAACCAAAACCCCTTCAGTCAGTGAACCCTTGTCAGATCAGTGATGCTGATCATTGAAGCATTGTAGGACTGGAAGCAAGGCTTTTGGGAACTTAGTAACATAGGGTTGAAATGGTGGTTGACTATTTGCATAACATGGAGCTTTGAACTGTGCCTAATGAGTGATGTACCCTCTAATATGGTAAGAGTCCTTCCTGTCAGCCATTTCTGAATGTGCCTGTCCAGCAATTTTAAAACACTGAAGGTAAGAAGAGTAGCCATGACTAGCAACTTGGAGGTCACAGGTATTATATTATGTGTGTGTGGTCATTGAGTTGTGACTCGGAGAGTATCGACTACCCAGTATCTGGAGCAACTAATCAGGGGTTTGTTTTAGTTCAGTAAAACTTGACACAGAACTCCAGGATAGCCTAGATAAGCCTATTGTCTTGGTCTTTCTTTCTTTATCCTCCTACATTTCACATGTCGTGCAGTTTATGTCTTTTTAATCCCTTAAAGCCATGGGAGTGGGGTGATCTCTGACACACCCAGGAATTTGTTACTTTCCATTACTGTCATTATTATTATCATCATCTTAAGTAGAAGATATGGTGCAATTTTTTCTGATTATATTTCATTTATTGTCACTGTTTCAATGATACCACATCGCTCCATAATTTTCTGTCACAATGTCTTGCTTGCTATTTCAACTGGAGGTTTGATTAATTTCTATGGACCATTACTATAATTATTTCTTGGCTATGCAGTCCTCTCAGATGTACTACTGCTCTACAAACTATATGATTATACATAAACATGAGATTTGTTCCATTGCTTATTCTTCTATTATTAATTAACACCTTGTAGTTTGGTTAAGTACATAAACTGTTGATATTCACAAATACCAACAGCAAACTGTAAAATCCACAATAAAAAGTGGTAGGACCCAGAAACAGCAACTAATCCAACTTTATTCACTAAAACAACCATGATTAGTGCTTTGGTCTGTGAAAAACACACTTCATCAGATGAAATACACTTAAATATTCCACCATATTTAAAACACAAACCCATCATCATGTGACTTCCAATGTATTACATTTAAAGAGCCCACATACAATTATAAGCATTGTATGATGCATCACATAAAACAAAAACACTTAAAACATGCTTAAAAAGATAAAAAAAGCAACTAAACAACCATTAAAATAATTATCAACAAAAAATATATGTATATAAAGTCATTCATCTCTGAAAAGCTTTAAGCTTTAAAACTGGCTGAACAGATATCAACTCATTTAAGCCTGGACTCACACTTGCATTACATTTTGAATTGCCACAGCATTTCCTTTTTATCCAAGTGCAACCCCAAAGGACCACCCCTTGGATTCTCAATCAACTTCTCCAAAACAACAAATTTAAAACAATGTGTAGGATGCAATTTAATGTGCCTAGCCAATACATTAGCTTCTTGTGCTTAAGAAATGGCATACATATGTTCCTTTATCCTATCTTTTAATGCCTTTTCACTCTACCCACATAAAAAAACAGTGCAAAACTCACATAGGGCTGCATACAACATTCAGTTTGTATTGCAGTTATAATTACCTTGCTTTTGATACATCTTCCCATTGATAGCAAATGCCTGGGTACATTTAATATAAGGGCAAGCTCTACAAAACCCACATCTTTTCATAGTAAAATCTTGATTGTCAGAGGATGAAATAACAGGCATTTCCAGGAAATCTTTTAAGGTTTTATCTCTCCTGAAAATTAATGTTGGCTTGTCTCCTAACTTGCTAGCCAACTCATGATCTTCCCTGATAATTACTCAATTTTTCATAATTATTCTTCTAACCTCTGCTTGATCTAAAGAAAAAGTGGGGATAAAAGGAACTCGGGTCTATATTAGAACATCGAAGTTTCAGAACTTCTAATGTTCTAATATCTACCCCTATTCAGCGAAAGCTGAAAATATCAAAGCAATAGAAAACCAAATTTTTTTCCTAGGGAAAGAATTTGGTTCTCCATTTCTGTTGCTTCAGTATTTTCAGTGCTGTGGTGGAAAGTTACGGTTTGGGTTCAGGCAAGTGTGCGATTGAGTGTGGGTTAGGTTAGTTAGGGTTAGGGTGCGGGTTAGGTATGTGTGTGATTGTGTGGACATGAGGGTTAGGGCCGGTTAGGTGAGTTAGGGTTAGGGCGCAGGTCAGGTAAGTGTGTGATTGTGTGGATGTGAGGGTTAGGGCAGGGTAGGTGAGTTAGGCTTAGGGCGCGGGTGAGGTGAGTGTGCGATAGGTTCATAGATATCGCACACTCACCTCACCCGTGCCCTAACCCTAACTCACAGACATTAGAGTTAAGGTTTGGGTTAAGGTAAGTGGATAGCTAGTGGCGTGTGTATAGTTTAGTGTAGGGTTAGGTGTAAGATTTTAGGTGTATGTGTGTGGATTGCTGTTTGGTTGGTGTGCTTGTGTTGTGTGTATGTGTTTTGGAACAGCGATTTTTTCCCCTAGGAAAAAATTTGCTGTTCTGTATGTTCGATGTTTTCAGCTTTTGCTGAATAGGGGTCGATATTAGAACATTCAAAATTTTGAACCTTCGATGTTCTAAAATAGACCCAGGAACTCTTGTATTATTCCAGTCATTGCTGCAGGCCCCCATTAAATGATGGCTCCTGCAGCCTACTTGGGAGTGTCAACTGTGGCTTTAAAATAGGCACGTATACATTGTTCTGTCTTTTAATCATGACTTCATCTACAGATGAACCAACCAACCAACAAAGGCTTCAGCATATCCATGTCCCAAAAACATGGATTTTAACAAAAAACATTCTTCCACAAAATCTTCATATGATGATGTCATCCGTGTTACCCGAATCAACTGTCCTTTTAAAAGTGCCTTTTTCTCCAGCATATAAAAGCTTTGTGGAGGAGGTTCAAACCATCCTTAGCAATGCAGTTAAGACTGTCTATATGCTTTTCCCAGGCTAATGTACATTTAAGATACTGTGAAATAGTTCACACTGTTTGCACCTGCACAGTCCTGGATTACGAATACCAGACTTTTTTGTTTACTTTTGAATGATAATAAATCATATGTGCTCCCTATCTTCTATATTGCTTTAATGCAGCTACAAAAACTTAAACTGATAAAGTGAATTGTGAGCTTGTTATATTTAACTTTCTATTGCAGTGTCTTAAAGTTAGGTGAGGATTTATTGCACCTTTCAAGCAGCTGCAGTTTTATGTGAAGTGCTGCGCTGCTTAGTTGTTTTTGGTGTTTTAATTTAATTTCAATATGTAGTCTTCTTCAATTTCACTTTCAATACTGTACTGGAACAAATATCTTTGAATCATTCAAATATTTTTTCTGCTGGTTTTGTAAGACTGATATGCACATTTGTTTTTCTTTGTGTAAAATTCTTAGTGAACTGTTGTTATTTAAAAGTGGTTGCTTAAATTAGGTTACTTGTGCTTTATTTCTGTAGCATAGAATTATTCTAATTTTAACAGTATGAACCTGTATCTACTCTTTTTTTATTCATATATATATATATATATATATATATATATATATATATATATATGTAGATATATATATATATAGATAGATATACATATATATATATATATATATATAGATAGCTATACATATATATATATATATATATATATATATATATATATATATATATATATTTATATTATATTATATATGTTCCAAACATTTCTCCACAGGCCTCCGCTGAAAATAGACTCTACCCTAGTTGGACTTTCCCAGTCAACAAATGTTAAATAAATAATAAATAAAATAAAATAATAATAAATAAAGATATAAATATAGATATACATACAGATATATGTGTGTGATGATAGGAGGTACTGCCAGCCATGCCAAGAGAAGTAGGGCAGTAGATGTATTACTTGTGCCAGCACAGCTAGCTGGAATTTTGTAAATAATTATATGGCATTTGTATCAAGCTGATTTGTACAGATGCTTGTGATGAAAATGTATTTGTGAGGTTTGCTTGTGTTAAAATGTACCATCAGTGCACCAGCCATGGTGTTGCAGCAGTTCGCATTGCCGCCTCACAGCTAGAGGTTATATGGTTTGATTCTCAGCTGGGGTGCCTTCTGTGTGTAGTCTGCATGCCCTCCCTGTGGTTGCATAGGTTTCCGCCCACATCCCAAAGACATCCCAAAGACATGCTGTAGGCGGACTGGACACTCTAAATTGGCCCTAGGTGTGAATGCATGCATGTGTATGTCTTCTGTTGAAGGTTAGGCTCTGGGCTGGCAACTTGACACCATAAAAATCCACTGCCAATCATGAGTGGATAGGTGATCTGCTGTGGTGACCCCTAACCGGGAAAAGAAGAAGTACACCCTGCTGGAATGTAAAGAAATGTACATGTATTATTGCAACTGAAATGCATATGTTTTAATAGAGGATACTGGGAAAGCAGGGGTTAACTAGCTGGCTTATTTTAAGAAAAATAAGGGAAATGTAATTGAGCTGTTAAACCATTAAAACAGCACACCACAGCATTGAATAGGACCAGAGATGCTAGGTCTGGAAGAATACTTTTTTTCATTAGCTCAGCAAAAAAAGGGGGAAGCCCCAGGCACTACCACAAACATTTAAGATAAGTATTGTAGCCGTCTATGCTAAACTCCAGTCTCAGCTTCAAAGGGTGTTACTGTCAGAACCTAGAGTCAGGTGATTAGATGAGGTCATTTTGCAAGCCATCTTGGATATTATAACTTACAGGGACTAATCTCTGAGGAGGGAGTATTCTGTTTTGGGGAACCTGACTAGAAGGACTGCTCATATATTTCATTGTGCCTTGCTCTATCAAATAAGTTATTAGGGAACAGTAATTCTCTTAGATTCAGTCAGAAAATATAGCAAAGCTTAGTATAGATATTGTTTTTCTTTAATTGTCTGAGTCTGTATTTTCTTGTTCTTTTATTATTTTTTATTAAATATATTTAAAACTTTTATTGTGGCTGATCCTTGTAGAAAGTACTTAACCTTTAGAGTGCTTATATTTATTTGGTGAAACTCCAGCAGGTCTAGACATCTTGGTCAACTACTACCATTTGTATTAGTATTAATATTACACAGTATAATTGGACACCCTTTGTTAAGAGCCTGAGAAGCTGATTGTGGAGTGGCTGATGGCAGTGATAACTACCTTATACTCTGGACAGAAGGGGGCACAGCAGGTAACTCTCTGCCAGCCTTTCCCAGGTGTGTGTGTGTGTGTGTGTGTGTGTGTGTGTGTGTGTGTGTGTGTGTGTGTGTGTGTGTAATATCAAATCTCTCAGGGTGTGTGTGTCAACTACTTGGAGCATGGACATGAAGCTCTGGTTTTACAGTGAGGGCGCTGCAGGACTTGGCTTGAACACTTGGTTGAGGACTTAACCATACAGCTGTACCAGTGGGAAGTCTCATTGGGAACCTGGAGGGAGACAGATATAGAGAAATCCAGACCATGGGGCTGAATGTGTTCTCTGTGTGCTCTTAAGGGAAATTGTGCTTGATGCAGAGAGGTCTTCATCTGGAAATACTGAGTGCATCCATTTGTTTTCCAAGTGCTCATCCTTTTCCAGTGTCAGTCGTGAGGATTCAGGCTAGTTGTTTATTGGCCCAGTGTGGGGACATCACAGTATAAACACACACACACACACACACACACACACACACACACACACACGCACACACACGCACACACACGCACACACACACACACACACACACACACACACACACACACACATATAGATATACACTGATATAGATATATATTATGTGCATGATTGGGGTTTGCATCCAAGTGTCTTTATGTTTGTACAGGTGTGTATGTTTGTACAAAATCTCAAACACACACATACACACACACATGCACACACGCACACACACATATATAGATATACACTGATACAGATATATATTATGCGTGTGATGGGGGTGTGCATCCAAGTGCTTTTATGTTTGTACAGGTGTATATGTTTATATTTGTACATAATCTCAAACACACACACACACACACACACACACACACACACACACACACACACACACACACACACACACACACACACACACACTGAAATAATTACTGTAAGCAAAACATTTAATTAACCATCATGTCACTATTTTTTTAGAACAAACTCCAAATAAAGGTTTTAGTTTGCACAGCTGAGATGTTACGACAAATTAGAACACAGAGTTGGTCTGCAGTATCGCAGGTACATTTTTGTAAGACTACAAAGTTCAAGTGGCATGCATATATGAATTACTCACATAACAGACAATACAACATAGATAGCATCTATGAATTCTTAATGATAATTCTGTGAGACTTAATAAAATCCTGCAACTGTTCTTTAATTAAATGTACTTAGATTGAACAGTATAAAAGTTTTTATTTAACAATATATCGGATATTAAATATGCTGTTATATATCATTTTATATTAAACATAGACACAGATGCACACAGATATATAGCTAGACATTAGTATAGTAAACATGTTGCTACATATATCAATATTTCAGATATTTGATATTAAACATGTATCTCAAAAACAGTTATTTGTTGTAATTTATTTTTCATTGAATCCATAAATAATATTAATGCTCACAGAATAATTATTTGCGATGAATATTCTGCTTTCAAAATATAATCCATCAACTATAACAAAAAAGGTTTTCTCAAAGATCAGTGAATGAATCATTTAGAACCTCTGTATTTGCCAATTGTGAAATTCAGTTTCATAAGATTGTGGTGTATGCATGTTTAATAATGTGAGCTTTATCAGTAGAATAGATTATGGAAATCTGATGCAGTCGTAGTAAAAAAATCATATTATGAGAAAGAAGAATGGCCAATATTAGTCATTCCACATTATCATATACTGCCTAAAAAGTCATAAATATCCGAAGAAGTGGTAATACTGTTCTCCTGTGATTATTCCACATTAACAAGTACAGCCTAAAAGTTAACCACTAATAGCACACAAGGAAGTGGTAGTATTTTTAACTTGTGAAGAGAGGCTATGACTACACAGCCTTACATTAAATCTCTTATTAATAATAGCAGCATACATATATTTGGCTTTTGAAACCATGTGACTGCTGCTTGGGTAATGCAAATGAACAGCAGAACTGCTATGAATAAATGTGTAGCAGTCATCTCCTGCTTCACATGATTGTGTGCAGTGAGATGTTACCTCACATTACACTTCAGTTTTCATTTTTCAGGAAGTCATTATCACCTCATCACTTGAGGAAACTATTCGTACTGAAAGCACAATGTCACTTAAATAATCCCCACTACTAATCAAATTAATGCACATGAATGCATGTAGCTATTTTTTTCTTTCTTGTTCTTAAACATAATGACAGAATGTCAGCAAAATAAACAAAACTTACAAATGGAACAACTGAATGTGTTATCTTACTATAAAATGCTTCAGATATAAATAAGCATTATTTATTTATTTACACTGGATATTAAATATATCAACTTACACTATGCTGCCTTTAAAACTAACTGAGCTATTCATTTCTCCATTTTTTTCCACTAAATAATTCCCATTTATATGCTAATTGCTGTGATTAACTCAGGTCCAGATTCTAAAAGAATTTACTCATGGCATAGCACACTATCCCAGGCAATTATGCAGAACCCAGTTCAAGACTAGATCCCCACAACTCCTCAGACTTTGCAAGCATGTAGTTAAGGCCAAATCCATCCCAGCATGCAGAATCACTCTAAATATTAGCTAATTCATGAAATGGCTAATGCCAATGGCTCTGATCTGTAGTGAATATCACTGTTGTGACAACATTGAAGAACAGTGATTTATTTCAATAGTGCAACATGACATGGGTCTTGCTAGAGCTCCACGATTTTCCTTCTGCTATTACTATGGGAAATGCTGATGAAACTGTCTCACTTTGCTTCCATTTTTTTCACAGTGTTCTGTTTTGGTGGCTGCAGAATCATTAAAATTCTGAGATCATGGTATGGTTAGCATTGTTGCCTTACAGCAAAAGGTTCTCCAGTTCGATTCTCGGCTGGAGCGCATTCTGTATGCAGTCTGCATGTCCTCCCCATGGTCGTGTAATGTTTAAAGACATGCAGGTAGGTGTGTGTGTGTGTGAATGGGTGTGCCTTCTTTGAAGTATGGGCATCGGGCTGGCAGCTCGGCACTGTAAATATCCACTGCCAATTATTAGCAGACTGGAGTTCCGAAGTGGCGACCCCTAACTGGGAAAAGCCGAAAGACTTTTATGGTATATGCTACCTTGTTAACTTCACACATACAGGTTCTGACTGAGGAGCACATCTTTAAAAATGATATTTCAGAAATTAATGTTTAAAAATGAACAAATAAGTAAATAAATTAAATAAATAAAATAAATTGGGTATGTGCTTCTGTTGGCCTGTTTTGGAAGATGTTGAGGTGTGTTACTATTTATAGTTTAATATAATTTTTCACTGCATGTTATTAGAAAAAGTAATTAAAATGTATTGTACATGTTTTGCATCTTTGCAAGAGTCTAAAATTCATATAAGCTTTAAACTTAACTACATGCTGAGGTCCCTGAGTTTTGATAAACTAAAATGCACTAATTACTTTCAAAGCAAATTGTTTCATCACTTAAGATTTTGAAGAGATTGGAAAAAGGGTATACATGATGCACTTGCTTATGTTACTTTCCAGCTTCTTCACACCTTACACTTTAATAAATTGCATTGGATTTTATGTGATAAGCTAAAGGAGTAAAAAGCAACATTGCACCAGTAGTTTTAAAAAGTAGGTAATGAGCAGGTAATGCTTCTGTGTACCAAATCAGACATGCATGTCTCATAAGTAAAGCATATAAGGCACTAAGAGGTAAAGACATGATTGGCAATGTTTGTGAAATAATATCTGCAGTACATAACACGTTAATCACTGCATGTGAACTTACAGATAAGTATGTGAATTAGTAAATTGTTCTGTGTGATTCAAGAAGAAACAATATGCAGAGTTTGTTAACCACGCAAAAAACATTGAAAATAATGACTTCTGAATGCAGAACAATATTCAGTAATATGTGCTGTGTAGAATGCTACACATATGGAAGATGAAAGTAACATCTGGACATGCACACCTGAAAGTGTCAGTGCAAGTATGCAGAGATCCTAGGAAAAGTTAGTCATTTAAACTAGAACCAAGTAATGTTATTCCAGCAGTTTAGTGCAAATGATTAAGGCTGCCAGCAACAGTCTCCATCCTGCATTTTTGATGTTGAGTTTATCAGTTTCCAAATACGTATTTTGTGACTCTGAGTGGACTTACCATGATAGCAAATCAGTAAGATTAAAAAAAGGCAAGCTTCAACCCCAAAATGAAGGTGGCATAAGTGTGAATTGAAACTGTAATTAAAATTTGTAATACTTTGCAGATCAGCAAATTACAATCCATTGAAACTATTACCTGCTGTGAAGAATGTTTTGGTGTAGACAAACCACACCTGACTTGCTCATAGACTCTGTCGTAACCACGTACTACTGGAACTGAAAGTTCATACAACATCAAGTGCCTAGGCAACTGAGTAATTTCAGAAATGAATGAGTCAAACTTTTCCAGTGTTGTAGGCATTAGCTTCATCTTGGCACACTTTCTAGAATTTCTGCTGCAAAATATCAGTGGGTATATTTGGCCCCCTAGGAACCCAGTATGTAAAAAACAAAACCATGAAAACCTTTTATGACATTGCCCTGTATGCCTCACTACTAGAAGTTATTTATTGTGTCTGTATAGCAAAGCTGGCATCACCAGAATCATAAGGTATAAATATAGCAGCTGAATGGCGAGGCACCCCATAAATAGTCAGATGGTATACAGTGTGAGCACCATTACATTATGCTGGCAGTATGCATGATCTAAACAGCTTGTCTTTGTCTAACCACTTGTTCTAGACAGAGCAGCAAGTGCTGTGGTTTACTAGAATAAAGCCCTGACTATGGCTTAGGTGACATGGGTTTGATTATTAGGTTGGGGATCTAAGACTGGCAGGTAAGGATGGAAGTGTGCCCATACTATGGGGATTAGTGGGGAGGAGTGTATACTCAGGGCACATGTTGTGGTTTGATTTGTATGTGGAAACTAGAGAATCTACTATGAGGTGCTATCTGAGGCTAGATGGGGCATTCAGTGATATCAGCCCCTTGTTATAAGTGAGGGACAGTCCAGTGTTGATGTCCTTCAAAAGCCCCAACAATGGTATCTTACTGGGTATATGTAGGTATGGGAAAATGAATAGGGCAAAATAGTTCCGCAACAGCATTGTGGTGCTGCTCCAAGAAACACTGATCTCCTTGCCCCCCTCACCCCTCTGGAGTAAGACTGTGAGGACAGGAGAGAGCTGTAGATGCAGTAACTGACAGGAGGCACTGAAGACAGCCATATGGAAGAAAAAGCACATGTAACAAAAAAATAAATAAATAAAACAAATAAAACAAAACAAAAAAACCCTGTTACACATAATAGAGAGTCTGCCATGGGTACCCTTCCTAAGCCAGAACTGTATACTGAGAATGTAGGCAGTGTTGCATGCAGCACATGACACAGCCAACAGTCAACTGGTCTGTGCCAGTTGTGTCCACATCAGGTCATCATGACTTCATTCAGAGCTATCACGCATAATGTTAGTCATACAGGTAAACTCTTTGGCAGTCCTTATGCTAGTTTATCAAAAAGTTGAATAAAATCTTTCTAGAGTCTCAAGGAAAGATTGCTCTATAGCAGTCATTGCTGGGCTTTAACACATGCTTGTCCATTACATAAACTCCCATGAATCACTGGTGCAAACAAACAGGTTTTAACACTGGTGGAGGCCATGTGACACATCAATATGCACTCACCTGACTTTTGACTGAATTTTTCACCTCTTCACTGCCCTCTGTGGTGTTGTGGTGTACTGCTTCTCTTCACTCTAAGACGCGACCAACAACATGGTTTCCATAATGCATTCAATAGCATGACAATACTATAAACAGCTGCTAATAATATCTACTGTGCTAAGAATTACACATATATTTGTAATAATGACCAGGGCTTGTGAGACTGTTAAACATCATTTACTTCTCAACAAACTTACGAGGCTTAATTTTGGAATGAGTTCAGTGGAACTGTTTAGAATATACCTGGAGTATAGATGTTTCAAAGTCTACTACAATAATTTAATGAACACACTACTAGTAATCATACCACTTAATTTTCCAGAATTTTGAAGAATGACCTTGATTTCCCTCTTATGCTTTCTCTGTCCCTAATTTTTGATTCCCTTATAAATCACAGAGTATGCCTTTCAGTCAATAATGCCACATGGTAGATTTCCATACTTCTTATAGTTCACAAACTACACATTAATGTCACAACCCATTGTTGTGTTAAGTATGAAACTATCCACATTTTGCATTACAACAATCATTTTCAAATCAGTTCCTGTAGAAATTACAAAACAGCATAGCTGCAAAAGTCAAGCATATGCTTCATCTTCATCTGCTCCAAAAGTAAACTGTTCACTTTTACTACAAAGAAAAGCTTTTGGCTTTGTAAAAAGAAAATAGCAGGAAGAAATATATATATATATATATATATATATATATATATATATAGAGAGAGAGAGAGAGAGAGAGAGAGCCTGAGACATAGAAGGAGATAGAAACAGAGAGAGACAGACCACTGTTTCCTTACTCATCTCCCTTGCAGTGTAGAAAGTAGCAGAACAGTGTAGTGCCATTGTACAATCATGCTATTTAAGAATGGTAAACAACTTCTTTCTTAAATAATGTCTTTATATAATGGCAATAATCCATGACTAGGTTTGGTATCCCAGGATATACCCACAATTGCTGCGGTTTGATCATGAAGGCCAAACCATCTGTGGGCAAATCATTTGATACCCAAACCCAGTCATGGATTATTGATAAAGTAGATAATATGATAATACCATGCTAGGATCATCCTATTGTACTTCAGGGTTCAGTATTTCTTTGTACACTGTATAAATTTCATAATGTTTGTTTTATTATGTCTTTGTTTACTGTGCCTTAAATGCCTGGGTCATGGCTAAAAATGGTCATTGTACCAGCCCACCTCTCTGGTTATCAAATTGCAAAATCAGCATAAATAAATAAATTATTGATGTTGTTTTTACAAAACCTGCCAGCAACACATCCTTTCAAAACAGGACACTAGAGAAGTGTATGTGTGTGTGTGTGTCTATGTGTGTGTATGTGTGTGTGTGTGTGTGTGTGTGTGTGTGTGTGTGTGTGTGTGTGTGTGTGTGTGTGTGTGTGTGCGCGTGTGTGTGTGTGTGTGTGTGTGTGTGTCCATGTGTGTGTGTGTGTGTGTGTGTGTGTGTGTGTGTGTGTGTGTATGTGTGCATGTGTGTGTGTCTGTGTCTGCGTGTGTGTGTTTGTATGTGTGTCCCTGTGTCTGTGTGTCTGAGTGTGTGTGTGTGTGCATGTACATGTGCATGCGTGTGTGTGTGTGTGTGTGTGTGTGTGTGTGTGTGTGTATGTGTGTGTGTGTGTGTGTGTGTGTGTGTGTGTGTGCTTGTCTGCGGGTGCACACATGCTCATGCATGTATGTGTGTGTGTGCATTTATGTTTGTGTATCCTAACAATGTATATTGCTAAATGGATGTGATGAATATGTTTATCAGGTACACAGTGTAGATGTTGTAGTACCAATCTATTAGTTTTAGCCAACATTCTTAAGCACGTTCAAAAATTATTGACATTACAATGAAATGCTTACATTTGAATAAAGAACATACAAAGGGTGAAATGCAATATAACATAATTTACATATATTTCATGGTAATAATAATATCTGTTCCATATTAACAAATCAGTGAATAAATAACTTTGCTTATTAAATGATATAAACCATACCTGTACAAA
>NC_056730.1:49839833-49882333 GCF_019279795.1 Protopterus annectens | reverse complement strand
AAGTATCCACCAAGCACAAATAAATCGATGCTCAAAGAAAAAAATGCTTTAATAAGCACTGTAAAAAACACTCCAATACAAAGACCGGGTCTAGAAATACAAAAGCAATAACGTATCCACTATCACGTTTAACTTCATCAGTTAAACATCCATCTTTAAAAGTTAAATGCTTTTATATGTTTTTCAAATTACATCACAGTACTGAATGATTGGCTTTCAGTACTGTGATGTAATTTGAAAAACATATAAAAGCATTTAACTTTTAAAGATGGATGTTTAACTGATGAAGTTGCTTTGAATGCTGATAGTGGATATATATATATATATATATATATATATATATATGTATATATATATATATATATATATATATATATATATATATATATATTGTATGTATATATATATATATATATATATATATATATATATATATATATTGTATGTATATATATATATATATATATATATATATATATATATATATATTGTATGTATATATATATATATATATATATATATATATATATATATATAGATATATATATATATATATATATATATATATATATATGTATATGTATATATATATATATATATATATATTGTATGTATATATATGTATATATATATTGTATGTGAGTATTACTGTTTGCATTTTTATTCTCATTCTTTGGAGCTCTTGTTTCTGGGCCTCTGATGATAACTGGCTTTTCTTGCTTAGTCAAACTATCCCCGTCAACAAGCAACAACAAAATAAATAAATAAATACATTAATTAATAATATATTTATATATATATATATATATATATATATATATATATATATATATATATATATATAGATGAACATATAGCCACACACACACACACATATATATGTGCGTGCTTGTGTGTGTACTACTGACATTGGCACACATAAACCCAAATCCTAGTCTACTAAACCCTCTTGAGAGAAAGGGATTTAGTTCTGCTCCATTAATAGAGAAAGTACAAGCAATAAATTTACACAAATACATAAATGTACATAAATGAGCACAAATGTAGTACACATAAACCAAATCGTCCCCCAGGTCAGCTTTTCCTATCCTTTTCCTTAGCCAAAAAATGAAACTCTCTTCCCCCCTCTCTAAGAATTTCTGAAAACTTTGACCACTTCAAAACCCATTCCTACCTCTCCAATAACAGGAAATGCAGTTGCACTCTATCTACCTAATCCTGCCTAATATATGAATACATACATATACATAAAGTACTTTCCACCTTACCCAATAAGAGATTAATCTTATTTACTGTTTTCTTAGAAATGTTTCTCTTATAGCTTCTCAGAATATTTAAAACATCAATACAATGGTGACTCTGTACTGTTGATCTCTGATGTATATACATATAAATGTTGTTGTTGTTGTTGTTTGTCTTTCGGCTCTTCCTGGTTAGGGGTCGCCACAGTGGAACTCCGGTCTGCTAATGATTGACAGTAGATTTTCACAAATGCCGAAGTGCCAGCTCAACGTTCAACCTTCAACAAAGGCACGCCCATTTACGCATGTCTTTCGAACGCCCACCCAACCGCTGGGAGGACATGCAGACTCCACAGAGAAGGCACTCCCTGCACTCCAGCTGAGAATCGAACGGGAGAACATCTTGCTATGCATTGTATATTATACTGTGTTGATATTTTACTGTGCGTATGTTTTACTATATCATTTTTACTAATTGCTTAATTGTTACTATGTCTACTATGTTTTATGGAGCTTTTCTCCCTGGGCCTCCACTGAAAACGGGCTCCTTGAGCACAGTGGACCTCCCCGGTCATCAAACTGGAAATAAATAAATAAATAAATAAATAAATGGGATTCACTTGAAGCATGACTTATACTGAACTCCCCTGATATTTTGTACGGCTCTGAATCATGGGTAAAAACTAATCACTGTCCCCTCTTCTTATATACAAGTAAACCACTCCCTACTTAATAATCATACAGCATGCAGCTCTGGTGAATAGGGAGGTATTATTTTCATCAAATATTATCAGACATTGAAAACTTTAGTTGTAGGGCAAAGTGATAACCAAAATAAATAATGACCAAACTGGATATTTGTCCATATCCAAATTAGCAACTTACTAAAATAAATAAAGCTGCTGTTTATCTTCTAACCCCAGCAAATCATTCCATTATGTAATTTTACAAAACATTCTTAAGCTGTGAAACAGTAACAAGCTTCTTTAACTAGGGGATTTTTAACTTGGACCTAAAATCCATACATAAAAAGTCATGCATCACTAAATATCTCTCAGACAAATGGGCTGTCATATCTTAATTATGTCTACCAGATATAAACCCATAACTGAAAAACATTCCTTGACCACCTAATCAGCTATATTCTACACAATGCTTAGCATCTCAATCCTACCTCCTTTTTTTTTTTTTTCAAAAACATTTTTATTTTGTTTTCATTATAAACATACGGAAATGTACATATAACAAATACAACAAAGCAATAACAAAATTATTTACAATATTTACATTCATCCATGATAAACACTACATAACTCTTAATGATCAAAGATCTAACTCAGGAGCATTAGCATTCAAATCTCCTAAACCACAGTTTAGGATTACTCAGTCTAGAAACTTTTAAGAATCAAGGATGAGATATTATAACTGATTGATCAATTGATTGGTTGGCATTTGATTACTGGGAAAGTCCGACTGGGTACATTCTCATTTTCATCAGTGGCCAGGGGAGAAAAGCTCCAAAGTATTACAAAAACATTTTAAGAACAATAATTTTACAGTCTTCAAAAATAATGCAAAAGCATCTGCAGTTTAATCAATTATACCGAATTAGACATAAAGTAAAAACATAGGTTAAGAATAGATACAACTTATATGGAACTTATTTTGTATTTATAGAAACTGCAACCAGTTATTGTAGCCAGAAATGAAAGGTAAATTAGTAGAATGCAAACAGGAATTGCAATGCGAAGTGGAAGGAAAAAAACATGGTTAAGGTATATGAATATAGCTTATGGCTACTCAATCTACTAATCTTCCCATTTCCCAGAAAATGACCTAATAAAGTACTTCACTTCTTTAATAATAAACTAAGACACACTCTCAACAATATGCTTTTCATTAACAATAAAAGCATTCGAGGGAACAACTGCCCTAGGCTATCATTTACCATTAGGCATTAAATCTCAAGACCTAAAATGAAAAAAATATGGAAATTAACCTTCCATACACACAGACTGCTTCAAATTCCCAGAATTAAGAAAAAATATTGTGAACTTACAGTCAATGACTCCAGAACCTACTACATTGCAAACAAACATGAGATGATGTCTGCTAAGTCTCAAATATTCTCAAAAGCCATAATGAGATTTCTTTCTGACATTATTTTTAAATGCAAACAAAAAAGAAATACATAAGATGGATAGCAACATGCTACAACAGATTAAGGGTTATGTCTTAAACATCATTCCTTTCTGCTCACGTATATAAGCCATTGCACAGGAAATTCTTCCCTTTAGCTAGTTAACTCCATCAAATAAAACTCTTCCTACATTTTATTTTAAGCAGATTACAGTAAAAGCAGTGAAACAGCATACTCTAAAACTGGGAAATAAGCACGACTCTAATCCTAATTTCGTCCACTAATACTTCTTGGAACTAATTTCTGGTGGAATTTCTGAATCCCTCATCTATATTTTCAATCTGTCACATGCCTAGAAAATGTATCCTTTGAATTTAAACATGCCAATAAGTCAATCTCTCCAAAAGACCCACATCCTAGTTGAAACTCAAAACTACACTCTGACCTTTAGTCTCTGTCCCATGAAAAAGTTCTCTAAAAATGTTTTTTATCATCCAGTTATTGACTATATCAGTAAGTATTGATTACTTATAGACCCCCACATTTTCCCTAAAGGCCATAGCATCTTTACTGCTCTACACATAGCAACTAATCATATTTATAGCTCCATGGAAGATGGCATTTATGTGCTGAAACATTCATTGACATTAACCATCACCTTCTCTTACAAAAACTGTGGAAAACAGGCTTTGTTTCGAATGTGATCTCTTGGTTGTCAGACATACTGTCATGATAGTCTTTTCTGATGTTAAATACTAAGTACATCTTCACTACTAGGACATTCCCTTCATGCAGGGGAGGCTTTACCAGGCACAGTTATATTCTTACTAATTATCAATGGCATCACCATCTCAGTTGTATCCGAATCCCTTGTACTTCACATCAACAATATCCTTATCTATCATTCCTCCCATGCTCGCATGGAACTCAATGTATCTTTTCAAGGGGATTTCTGTTCAATCATTAACAGAAATCTGCAACTGTATCCCTCCTCAGCCACAACAATGCAATCTGTATTATCAAACTTTTAGTGAAAACCGAAGCTGTCAACATATTCAGTTCAAAAACGAACATGGTACACCAATAGTCTTCCTACTGACACTTTGGATTTCATCTTGATCCCGTACTGAACTTTTCTCAACATACTGAGCACAGAGTAGAGAAAGTAAAAACTCATATAAAAGCATTCTACTCAATTTTAACCAGAACACCTGATCCCAAGTTAATTTTAGCCGAGGGGCTGCACATCCTATATTTATGATATGGGCATTCCCTTATAGCCTTAAACTCAGCAAGCATGACCTCTTACAGACCACTAGGAATAACATATGCTGTATTAATAGTCCATCACCATACAGTTCTTTAAAGACAGCCAAATGGCTCTCAGTAAGTAGAAGAGCTACTACCTTCCCCCTTTCTCACTTTATGTGTAAACGGATCTTTCATATAAAGTGCAAACAGTACTCCCCGATGACCGCCGTGACATCTCCAGTGACAGCATCATATCTCTCAGGCCTCACTTTAAAAGTACCAGTGGAGAAAAGTGCTTCTATAAGCTATTTTTTTGCAAAATGAAACAATGTACTGAAGTAATGAAGAAGTGAACTGATATTATAAAAAGCACACCTCTCAGAAGCTATGATTTAGGCATAGTGCTATGATTTTGGCCATAATGTTTACCCTTGCTCCTTTGAGATTTACTGATGTTTCTCATAATAAATAAGAAACTGTTTCTCTTTTGACCCTATGCTATGATTTCTAAAGGTCAATGCTATGATTTGTCATGATTTTCAAAGCTGGGAGTATGGGAGGTATGACAAAAAAACTACAGAAAAGTACTAAACAAATACTAACTTGATATTACAGTGTATCAATGTTTCAGATTTACTGGCCAGTTATTCCATCCTTGTTTATGTAATTCCCCTGCTTCAAAGGAAATCATTGTAAGAAATCTAGGACTGATAGCACATCCTAATTCTTCACATAACTGTAAATACTACTACCCATCCATCCATCTACAACCCCTTTTTTCCCATTTTACACATGCGGGCAGGGGGTCACTTCAACAGAAACAATCATCTAGAGCCAAGGTTTACACCAGCGAGTGGATAGCCCTTCTGTGGACTGTAAATATAACTAATCAAATTCTATTTTGTTCACACCATTATAAAGATTTCTTGCCCTCTGCTCAGCTACTTCTCCTCCATAACTATCAAACTTCCTTATTAATCACAGTCACTATTTAACCGGAACATTCTACTTTCACTTCACTGCCTTACTAACTAACCATCTTTATTTACTAAACATGACATATACAGACAATGTTAAACTGTCTCTCTCACCCTCTCTCATTATACCCCTCTTCAGCTCTTCCTGCTAACTGTACACCATAGGATACAAGTCTTACTGCAACCTATCTTATGGTCTTACTGCAATATATCTTATAGTCTTACTGCAACCTATCTTATGGTCTTACTGCAACCTATCTTATAGTCTTACTGTAGCCTATCCTGTAGTCTTACTGCAACCTATGTTATGGTCTTACTGCAATCTCTCTTATAGCCTTACTGCAACCTATCCTATAGTCTTACTACAGTCTATCTAATTGTCTAACTGCAATCTAGCTCATATTGTTTCACTACTCTCTTACATAAGTGTCTGTTATTAGAACACCTTAATTCATTCTAAAGGTTGAATATTATCATCTCTTCTGCATTATTTTATATTGGCATTAATATTCAACATTTCATATTTGTAAACTAGAAATACTATTTCATACAAGATTGTCTATAATTGTATTCATAGTTTAAATTGTTTTGCCTAAGGCTGTATTGTAGCTCAAAAGGGTCCTTGGAATCAGATCATATAACCAGTTAACAACTTCACATAAATAAATTAATAAATAAATAAAATATATATAATATGGACAAACATATAAGAAATATAAAGGTACTGTTTTTATTTATTTCAAAAGCAAAATGGATTGGTGCTTTTTAACATGTTCAAAATGAAAAAAAATTTTCTTCTATAAATACTATATAAGGTGCTTCTTAGAACACAGTGTATATCAATACAGATATAGCTACATATCTACCTTTCTTTACAGATGTGTATTTGTATGTATGGGTCCACTTCAAAATATTGACTTTCAAAATACCTAAACTCAAAATACTAAGACCAAAATCTCTAAAGCTCAAAATACTGAAAACTAAAAATACTGAAAACACACAGGATACCAACACTTATTATATTCCAGCACAAGTATATACACTGAAACAAATAAAACAGAAACCATATTACTCTTCTACAAGTATAAGCAGGGGGGCAGTGTAGTGAAGTGCAATCTCTGAGTTTATATATTTAAGTAGCAGGGGGGTGGGGGTGCAGCCCCCTACATGGGAGGGGGTGCAGTGGGGCTTGCCCCCCTGGTTATACTTGTAGACAAGTAATATGTTTCTGTATGTAGTTTTGCTGCAATATAGTTGTGTTGCTGTACTGTTTTTTTTTTTACGATATTTTGAGTTTCAGTGTTTTGAGTTTTCAGTATTTTGAGCTTTAGAGATTTTGGTCACAGTATTTTGAGTTTAGGTATTTTGAAAGTCAATATTTTGAAGTGGACCCATATGCGTGTGTGTGTGTGTGTGTGTGTGTGTGTGTGTGTGTGTGTGTGTGTGTGTGTGTGTGTGTGTGTGTGTGTGTGTGTGTGTGTGTGTGTGTGTGTATATATATATGTGTGTGTGTGTGTGTGTGTGTGTGTGTGTGTGTGTGTGTGTGTATATATATATATATATATATATATATGTGTGTGTGTGTGTGTGTGTGTGTGTGTGTGTGTATGTGGTTTGTTAAAAGAACCCTTGAGGCAGCATTTGTAACACAGGTTTTACCCTTTTTGTTCATCCTTCAGCATGAGGAAAAAAAAACTCTGCCTCCCTTAGCTTTTAAAATAAACAAAAACACTGCTGTCAAGGCTTTTGATATCATATATATATAATCTTTTGAACTGTTCCAGTTGTGGGCTGCCCAGGGATATATGGCTCTCCTGGCCCAGATTCCACCTCAGTAGAGCAATTACTTCCACATGGTGGAATCAAAATCAAAGTTCAAGGCTGCAGAATTATTTGAGTCCCAGATGTCTTTTCTGTAAGACAGGTTCTGTTATCATGTAAGACCCAATATCTGCCCAGACTGGACTATTGTATTTCACAAGGTTAGGGTCTTCAGGCAAGTTCCTGTTTTCCTCTTTGCTGACCATCTGCCTGAGGAACTAACATATTGTCTTGCTGTTGCAGGCTAGATCCTTACTGACATTAACATCAGTCCCTTGTTACCATGTTGTCCATGGGGTCAGTATGCCAAATCAGCAGTGACATAAACCTAGAACCTGTGTTCACAGTACAAGTTGGTTAGCCATATCATAGTGATTGTCAGTTAGTGCTTGCTGGCTTAGTAATACTTCCAGGTCCCTATCTATCTTTTTGTGGAATATTCACACACACCTGTCACTTTGCCCTGTTCTCAAATGCACAATGCACATTACTATACTCAATATGCTATAACTACTGTCTCTGACACAACCAGAGTTCTATGTAATGGAATTTGTACTTACACAAACCCATTAACATTTGGATTTGGTAGTCTAAGACTTTGATTCACTTTAAGATAGAAGAGTTGCAAAATTTTGTCCAGCAGCACAACTTTACATTGCTATCTGTCTGCCATTTTAGCCATTGTATAGTGGCATGGTCAGTTACTAAGCTGAAATACCTTCAAAATAAATACAACTTTATGTAATATAAGAAGTACTTTATTGCTAAAAACTGACTTTCAATGTCTCAATATCTCCTTTCCACCTTGCTTCATTTTCTTTGGATAAGCATAAAGGATGCTCCATTCCTTGAATGTCTTGAGACAGCACTGTTCCTAGATCTGCCTCTGACACACACTGCTATATAGGCTAAATTGCTTAGTAAATCAGGAATCAGTAGCAGAGGCACAGAATTTAGGATCCTTTTTAGTTCATTAAATTGTCCTTTGTGCTCAACACTGCACTTTGAGAGGAACTTTCCCTTTGTGAGTTCTGAGCAAAGGTAGGCAATAGTCAAAACATTACACACAAACTTCCTGTAGTACTTTGCTAATCTAAGAAAAGCCTTCAGTTGCATTTTTATGGGTAGCACAGACTAGTTTTCATGACCTCTATTTATTTTATAGTTGTGGTCTTACCTCTCCTTTCCTTGTAAAGTAACCTATGTGCATTCCTTTTACTTACAATTTATAGTTAGGCCTGATTGTCCTATGGATTGTAAAACAGCCAGCAATTTTAGTAAATGGGATATCTTGCCTTTCGAATGGGCAACTGCATCAGTATGGTATGCGGCAACATATTGGGAGTGAGGCTTCATTATTTTATCCATCAGTTTTATAAAGTTAGCCAGAGCTCCATATAGGCAGAATGACATTATGGTTCACTGAAACAGGACATCAAGGGTTACAAAGGCATTTTTTCAAGAAGGAAAACTGATATCTGCCAGTGTCCCTTGTTAAGTCAAGGGATTATTAAGTGTCTGGCATTCCAACTTAATCAATTCATCTGTTCTAGGCATGAGATCACTACAAATCTTTGATATACTATTTAGTTTCCAGAAGTTGTTAGAGAATCTCTTTGTTCTATCAAGTTTAGGAACTAATGCATTTGGGCTACGGCATTCACTCTGTGTTTCTTCTATCACTCCAAGCTTGAGAATGATTTGAAATTATTTTGCCAACTAGTCTTCTGGTTGTGGTATTCTGTACAGTCTGAATTTATCTTTCATTCCTAGTGTTGTCTCTATATTATGTTCTATCAGATAAGTCATTTACGTTTCTTCTTTTGTACTTTATACAAAGAATGTAGTTACTTCAGCTATGGACCTCAGCTTGTGGGAGGTTGGCGTAATGGTTAAGGTGCTTACCTTAGAAACACAAGGCGCAGGGTTTGCTTCTCACATGGGGTAATTGGCTAGGCTTAAAATGGTCCCCAAGGACAGTTAGTCTAGTACTAATCTATGAATCTATAAGATTACTACACAACTTTTCATGACATTAGTATGAAAATGTGCTTTCATTTTCTGCTTCTTACTTGTCTAACGTTGAAGTTCACTGCATTTAGTTTTCTTGTCACCTTAAATGGTCCTTGCCACTTGGGCAGGATTTTTTTATTTTTGCCATGGACTAACACTAGATCCCCCTTTTTAATTCCTTACATTGGTCATTTTTTTGTAAATTCATTATTGCATGTCCTGGATACTCTGCACATGCTTTTACTAGAGGCATCACCAGCTTTAGTCTGTCATTTAGCAATGGCAACTAGTTCCCTCTGGTACCTGCTGCATAAAAGCGTATGTAGAGCAATCCCAGTTGAGGCTTGTGGCACCTATCTTATAGCAAGCACTAAGTAGTGGAACAACCTGTCCCAGTTTTTCCCATCTATATCAATACCTTTCTTTATCATGGACTTCAGCACTTTATCGAGCATTTCCACTAATCTGCAGATGGCAGACTGATGTCATCAACTACTGACTTTAAAGCACTGGCATAACTGATGCAGTGACCTTATCATACAGGAAGTAGTTCGGAATGTAGGTAATTATTTAGGGATAACCAACTTTGGAGCCTAACACTACCAGTTCTTTAGAAATCACCTTAGCATTAGTTTTGTCTAATGGCATTGTTCTAGAAATTTTGAAGCATAGTCACATTTTAACAGTATGTAGTGATACCCATTACAGGACTTTACTAGTGGCTATATATTGTCACATTTAAATGACATTTTGATGACAGGTATTGGGATTAATGGACTCTCAAATCTAGAAATGGGTACAGTGTAGTGTTGTTAATACCCAGGTTCTCTCCTGCAACTATCGGCTAAGTTCATTACAAGTGTCCAATAAGAATTTGATACTAGCAGTTGACATATAATATCTTCACTTTATTTGGCTAACCTATATAAGAGGTAATTTTTAAACAACACTGATCTAATTAATAATGGGAACATCTTGTTCTCAGGCCTCCACAATAATCTGCTATATTCTCTATTGCCTTACTTAAAAGTATCACTTTCCATTTCAGTTTCTTAAAGTTTATGTGGTCCACTTGTAAGTCCACTAACTCAGGCTTATTTTCTTAAGTAAGGAGCTTTGAGATGGAAGGTCAGCTTCCCTTGCCCCAAAACACTGGCATGGAAGTTCTTGTGTGTATCCCCTTACAAACAATAGTTTTAGGCGAGTCATGCTCTTCTTTACTTTCTCTGTTATCTTTACAAACCTTTTTTTGTAGGTTGCTCTCACTCTGTCTTAGTGCCAGTAAATACCACTTTCTCTTTTCTTTTTTCCTTCTTGTTCTAACTTTCTTCTCTCTCTCTGTCTCTTCTAAGAATTCTTGCAAGGCTCTGGGCAGACTTCTGTCTTGTAATGATTATTATTGAGGGTGAACTAATACAAAATGCAATCAGTACAAGACCTATCACTTTATTTTTTTATTTTATTTATTTTGCCTTTATTTACTGGGTTTGTCCAAGTGGGATTAGTTGAAAACCATTTTTCAGCAGAGGTCCAGGGAGGAAAGCTCTGACATGTTACAAACATTTCTAATCAGACATTCAGGAATATACATGAACAGATAATGATTACACATACATTTGCGAAATAGATTACATTCCTATCAAATCATCATCATCATCATCATCATCACCATCATCATCAACCCCCTTTTTCCCACTTTTTACATGGTGTCAGGGTGTTGTGTCAATGGTCAACATCTCTCTCAATTCATTGCCAGTCTCCTACTTTTTTTGACATTTATTCCTTACTGTCACAGATCTTCACTCACACAAGCCATCCACCTGGTTGATAGATTGTCTCATTTCCTATTGCCTTCTTTCTGTTTGCCCCAAATTATTTTGAGTAGATTGCCTTCTGCTTTTCTACACGTGACCAAAACACCATAATCTGTTCTCTTTGATCTTTTCCTTGAACTAGAGCTACTTTGAGTTCTGCTTTTATGTACTTAGCTTTTTTTTCTGTGCCACAGTGTGCATCCTACCACCTGTCTGAGGCACTTCATCTCCACCAACTCTAGTTTCCTCAACTGCTTTGCCTTTACTTCCCAAGTTTCTTTACCATACAGGTAGTATGGGCCACACTGTTTCATACAACTTACTTTTCAGCTTAATTAGAATTCTTCTGTCATATACAGTACCTGACAATCTGTGCTGATTGGATGCAGCCCCTCTATTTCTAGCTTTGACTCCCTCATTCAGACTTCCTTTCTCCTCAACTACCCCTCTCAGATACTTGAGGCTGTTAACCTGTTCCAGTATTTGGCCTTCTTTCTCAGCTTCTTCTAAACACCACCATTTGCTGCCATTACAACTGTGTTATCTGTACTCAGTTCTATTCAGTATCAAATAAAGGAAACTATTACATTAATTTCAAATAAAGGAAACTATTACATTATAAAAGATACATATGTATTTAGTGGATGTTGAACAATGAACATTTGAAGAGGTGTAATAGAATGTTTGTCAGAGGATAGCTCTTATGTGTAGTTATTAGAAATTCAAAGACATGGAAGTGAGGGAAGGAACTCAGAAGGGCAGAAAATATTTACATCATAGTCAAGAAGTGGGGCCTCTAGCAAGTCAGAGACAATTTCAATTTAACCTCCTTTTTCTCTATACTTAAATATATCAAGTATTATTTTCTGAAAAAAGTGTTTCTAGATCAAGCAATTGAAAATTTTAATTTTTACTTTCTATTGGTTCTCCGTAATCAGGCTCTACTAAGAAAAAATGTGTCAGATGTGATCCAACCCATTGGCTTACTAGAAACACCAAACAGGTACTTCAAGAAAGAGATAAAACATGGAAACAGTGGTATAAAGTAAAATCTGGAAGCTCCTAGGAACTCATCCAAATTAACAAAATATCATTCTTTACCCAACTCCAAAATAATCACCTTTCAAACACAAAAGATTATTGGGTAGTTGTCACTCGTCCCTCTCTAGGGTAGATGACAAACAGGGGGGGGGTATTTCATTTAGATGCTTTATTACACAGAAACAAATCAGGATGGATAGCAGCATTACAAAATATAAGCAAACTGACTAACAGACAGACTACATAGACATACATGCTTACATCTCAATAGCATACTACAAAATGGCAGTCAGACTTGCATGTGCTCAGTATTTATATGTTTGTGCAAGGACCTAGAAAGCTTCTTAAAGCTGTACACACATATTGATCTACATCCTCCCTCTTAAGTAGATTGCCCTCAATGAAATGACATTGAAATAAGGTATACAATAACACAGACATTAGAAACAAACACAATCTTCATGTACAAGTTGCCATGTATCTGTAACACGGTCTGGAAATACAACCTGATCTAGTAACATAGTAATCAGAACTGGGTTTACCAACAGGGACAGTCATCAGTGAACAACTCGTATCAGGAACTTCAGGATTCATCTCAGAAATAGGGATATTTACTGGAACGTCCTCTGGAACTGGAACACTGGATAACTCACTCTGAGATAAAGAGTCTTTCTCACAGGCTAGGTGCTGTGGTACAGGTCAGACAGCGGCATCAAATGTTTCCAATTCTGTCTAAAGTCTGCTCCTTGTGATTCTACAATATACAATCTTGGCTATGGACAAATACGTTTCAGGACTCCAATCCGATCATAACCTTTGCATGCTTGCATTCTCACTGTCTCTCCTTCACGTATTGGATTGAGCGGTTTGCAGGATTTGTCATTTAAAACTTTTGGGATAGGTGTTTCTTTAAAAGACAGGCTTTTACTAATCTGTTATTCTTAGCACTAGGAACCAATAAACTCCTGCTGACTGGTAATGTGGTTCTGGTTTGTCTTGGGCAGAAGTCTCTGGGTAGGTGAACCAAGATGTTTATCACAAGGAATATTTCTGAGATTCAAAAAATTCAGGAAAACATCACTATCGTCTCGTTTCGACTTCGCAAGTAACTGTTTTGCACTTTGAACTGCACATTCTGACAAACCATTTGACTGTGGGTACTCAGGACTATGCATAACTTGGATAAAGTCCCACTCTTCAGAGAATCCTTTGAATTTCTGGTTAGTAAACTGCATGCCATTGTCAGAAATAACTTTGTGCGGACTACCATGGAGTGCAAAATGAAGCTTCATCTTAGAAATAACAGTACTGGGCGCTAGGTTAGGAAGTAGGTCAATCTCAAACAAATTAGAATAAGTGTCTATGAACACCAAGTAATGTGACCATTCCATTTGAAAATGTCAGTGGCTACTTTCAACCAAGGTAGTTCAGGAATCCGGTTTAGTTGAAGTGGTTCCTTCTGTCGATGTGGCTTTGTACTATTACACACAGAACAAGATGAAAGCACTCTCTCAATGTCTTGAGAAATAGAAGGCCAAAATACTAGTCCTCTCGCCTCCTTTTAGTAGAACCAGTTCCTGTGTGGCCACAATGCAAGTTAGCAATATACGCTTGTTGCAAGGACTTTGAAAAAAAATATTTTTGGACCTTTCATGATGATACCATTGTCAGACAAAATCTCATTTCTGTAAGGAAAATAAGATCGTACTTCTTGAGGTGACTAGAATTGCTTTGATGGCCATCCTTTTTTGATAAAGTGGCTGAGCTTCTGTAAAACAGGATCTAAGGCTATATGATTTCTAAGCTCATAAGACATGTGGAAGAAATATTTCTCCCTTCCATGACTTCAAAATCAAGATTCTCATTCTCATGTTATTCAGTGGTATTTCTGGGTGATCTGGATAATGTATCAGCAAGATAAAGAAGTTTGTCTTGTATGTAGACAAGATGGAAATTGTACTTCTGAAATCTCAACAACATGCATTGTAATCTGGCTGGAGCTGTATGCATAGACTTTCTCAAAACAGTGACTAGAGGTTGGTGATCAGTTTTGATCTGGATAGGTCTCATAAATGTAATCATGGAACTTTGAACATACAAACACAATTGCCAAAAGCTCTTTCTATGTCTGAATATACTGCATTTCAGTTTGAGTTAGAATTCTGGATGGAAAGGCAATGGGTTGACCCACTTGAAGAATGACGGTGCCAAGATCAAATTTTGAAACATCACAGGAAAGAGTAACTGGTTCGTGAACATCATAATATTGGAGAGTTGGTGGACTGGCAATTCTCTGTTTCAGGACATCAAATGCTCTTTGGTGTTGTTCCAACCATGACCAGGATACATCTTTATGTGTCAGCTCTCAAAGCGGTACTGCTAATTGGCTCAAGTCTGGAATGGACTTGGCTATGTAGTTAACCATGCCAAGAAAACATTGAAGGGCTTGACCATTGTCTGGAGCTGGCATCGTAAGAATTGCTGTTTGCTTATAAGGGTCTGGTCGTAAGCCTGACCTGGTAAATAAATGACCAACATAAGTAACTTCACGTAACCTGAACTTGCATTTCTAAGGACTCAGCTTAAGATTCACTTGATATGCTCATTCCAGAACTTTACTGAGGTTTCTGTCATGCTTGGCTTCATTACCTCCTACTAGTATATCATCGACTATAATAGCACATGGATACCCTAGAAAAAATTTGCTCCATTGCACATTGAAAGACTTCACTGGCAGAATTTATCCCAAGTGGCATTCTCAAAAATCTATACCTGTCAAAAGGAGTACTGAATGTAGTGAGCAAGGAGGATTTCTTGTCAAACAACATTTGCCAAAATGAACTCTTTGCATCTAAAACAGAAAAAACAGTGGCATTTGGCATCAGTGCTATAACTTCTTCGACTGTATGTATTGGATGCTGAGGTCTTTTTGGTGCTTTGTTCAAATCTCATGGAACAATACATATTCTGATATCATCTGAACTTTTCTTATGAGCTACCACCATGGGAAATACCTATTCAGTTGTTTTTTCAACTGGACAAATTACACCATTTTACCATTTTGTCTCAGCTTTGACTCTGTTCTGCATTACTACTGGAACTTTCTGGGATAGCCTGACAACTGGGCTGATATCTGAGTTTAACTTCATGGAGTACACAACTGGAAGCTTGTCTAGTTTGTCTTCAAAGAGATCAGCATAGATAGAAAAAATATACTTGGTGAAATTAGAACAGTGGTCTTTTAAACTAACATGATGGACTTCCTTGTTAAATGAAAGCAGTCCCATTTTCAAACTGTCTCTGAGCCCTAATAATGACTGTACGTGCCTTTTGACCACATAAAATAACAAGTCATAGCTTCTTCCAGCAGAGTAACATGAAAGTACTACTGAGCCTTCAGTTTGAATCTCTTCACCACCATAAGCAACAAGCTTCATACACTTTGCCAAATCAAGCTTCTTACCAGAAAATAATCTAGCAAATGTTTCTGCAGACATAACATTGGACTTTGAACCTGTGCCAGCTTTGAGCTCTATGGGTCTTCCATTTATCTGAGGAGTACAAAATACTTCATTCTTTGCCCATAAATCTACTGCATTGACTGTTTCATGAAGCACAGACACACCATCAACATAAAAAGTAGGGTCACGGTTTCCTAACTAATCAACTTGCTTCTTTGAATGTTCTCTTTTAATAAAAGAATGTGTGCCTTTTGATTTACAAAACCTTTTGAAATGATTCCTCTTTTTGCATCTGTGACATTGCTGACCAAAAGCTAAACATTTTCCCCTTTTAGGCTCATGACTTCCACCACAATTATGGCTATAAAATTGGGTCGGTGCCCATTCTTTGAGTTTGCTGACTCACTCTTATGCTTCACTGAGACTGTGTATGCTCTGGAACTTGCTAGGGTTTTCCTGTGACTGTTGCAGGGTTTACAGTTGCTACCCATGTGCGTGGGCCTGTTTCTTTTAATCACATGCTGCATACTATCAACATGGGCTTTACTGGAAGCATGCATCTCTCATTTGTAAGCATATTTATGAGCATTTCTGTAAGCTCATGTGTCTGACAAATCTCAATGGCCTTATTCAAAGTTAAATCACTGTCATGAAGCAAAATGTTTCTCACAGCATCATTTTTAACACCCCACACAAGTCTGTCTTTTATCAACTCATCTCTTAAATCACCAAATCTGCATGTTTTAGCTTTATTCTCATGTCTATTATATATGCTGCAAGAGTTTCACCAGGCTTTTGATCCCTTGTGTAAATTAAGTGCCTTTCCATTGTAACATTTGTTTTTGGGTTACACGTCCCTCTAAATTTATGTTTTAAGGACTCAAAATCCTTCCGGCAGAACTATATGACTGTTTTCTCCATTTCCTGCAAGGACAGCAAGTCCATACACAAATTAATGCTCCCTTTTAATGGTGTCTGAACCAGCTAAATTAAGCAGAATAAATGCCTTTGTATGGTCATCTTTATCAGAAAATGCAGCCTGTATGAAAATGCCATACTCTTGCTCAAACACTATCCAGTTCTCAGCAATATTACTGTCAAACACAAGCAGAGCAGGTCTATGAAATCCATCTACCATGTCAACAAATTATGCCCAAACACACTGTAAAATGACCCTTGTATTTATACATGAATAAGCACACAGCCAGCACTGGTACTAACAAGAAACTCTTCAAAATAGTGTACTTGCGAAATATGTTTTGTAATAGCTGTATTTTGCAAAATAACTGAACTGTAGTACTGCACAAACATGCAAGCACTTCATACACTTCAGAAAACTCAAATAGCTTTGATTAATATGAAAAAGTAGTGCTTAGTATAAAAATTTAGTAGTTTTGCTTATTTTATTCATTTTATGCAAGTTAGACTTTATTTCAAACATTTTCCATAGTTATTTTAAATATTTCTGTTAATATATCATAATATCAGATAATTATGTTAATTAGAAATTCATTTAGAGTGTTCTGAATGCCTCTTTTCATATTTTGCGAATAAAAATAGCTTGAGCAAGTTTTAATACCTGAAATTCGTTTCTGACATGTTTTGTGCAGAATTCACTCCTGTATATTCCTCCAATATTAACTGAGTTCCTCTTGGTCTCAAAGTTGAAGAATCTGGATTCCATTCTGGCAACATGTCCCTTTTAGACACGCCAGTTCTGGCACCATGTCACTCGTGCCTCTCTAGTATAGATGACAGACATAGTAGTTCATTTATATGCTTTATTCCACAGAAACATATCAGGATGGATAGCAGCATTACAAAATATCAATGAACTGATTAACAGACAGACTACACAAACATACATGCTTACATCTCAACAGCTTACTACAAAATGGCAGTCAGGCTCACACTTGCTCACTAATTATACACTTGTGCAAACTCCTAGAAAGCTTCTTAAAGTTGTACACACATATTGATCTACAGTAGTCATAAACTCTTGAAGTCTGGAAAAACTACACAGCCAAATCTCATACCAAATGAATCAAACTAAAGCATCACTCAACAATTCAACTCATACTTCATTCAAGTTGATGAGGTAACATCTGCATCACTAGAGAATCTAACAAATGATCCATTAGATACCATTCATTCAGAGTACTGTTCTTGACTAGTCCCTACTAAAATAATACAAAAACTGCTGTCACAACAGAAACATACAGCATTAGCAGTTAGCTAACTTCCTGCAAAACCCTTAAATTCTGTCACAGATGCCATAGCCTACCCCATACTGATACTAATCAATAGGTCTATATTAGAATCAAGCTGGAACACAAGCTGTATCTACTGTTTGTGTGTGACAAAATGCATTAATACACCATTATTTTTATCACAATCAGACATATGAGGTGTGTACTGTAAACAAAGTGCCTGTAACTGCTTGGTGGGTGAGGCCATTTGTGAATGATATTTAATCAGTTTACCAGGTTATTATTTTGATGCCTTTGTAAGATTATTATGTGTATTTGTGAGAAAAAAGTTGGATTTTATTTTACTGCAGATATAGATTGAATAGAACACTGCTAAGATTCATTCAGAGCTTTCATTTGTATTTGCTTCATATTTTAATCTGCTTCATATAAAATGTGTGGTTTTCTGGTAAACTGTTGAGGATTGCAATCATTAAGTATAGATAGACATTGAGTTTCAAACTTCATATCTTTCAGCATTGAATACAGTAAGTGTCTTTCTTAGGAGACCTGAGAAGGATTTATATGAAGGCAACCAGTCATTCTCACAATAGTGCAATGAGCAGTGTTGTTATGTCACAGTGCTTGGTGCTCTAGTTGAAGTTTTGGCAGTGTGTGAAGTTTGCATATCCTTCATGTCCCTGTGTGGGTTTGTGAGTTTTATTTAGGTGCTTCACCCAATACCCAAAAGACATACCATAGGTGAACTGGTGTCTTTCAGTTTGCCTATAAATAAGCATTCAGTGTGAGCAACTACTGTGTGTGTGAGTTTGCTTGTGTTGGAGACACATATATAACTCTTCTGAATAGCAGCAAAAAATAGTTAACAAACCATCCATCCATTTATCTATCCATCCATAGCCACTTTTTTTTCCATTTTTGCACATGGGGGCAGGATGCAACAGTGGCAATCATCTAGAGTTAAGGTTCACACTGCTGGTTGGCTAGCCCTTTTAACAGGCAATTATTCCAAAAAAAAAAAGGCTGGGGGGGGGGGGGAGTCAGCATTGATGACAACTGCACTTCATCTCACCTAATCAAAAACTAGCCATGCTTAAAGGTGTGCTCAGTGTTTGCTGTAGATTAGGTGGGGGCCAGGGAGAGAGTGTTCATTTTTCCTTAGCTCTCCTCACAGTCATACCTCTGAAGTTTGCACAGAAGGTCACTATAAGTGAGTTACAAGAAGTGTACAACTTGGGAACAACAAGTTAGAATACACTAGCAAATACAAATATGTTTATGGGTGGTCTTCTTTTGGAAGTAGGGGTCTGGAGGCATATTGCCTATTTACACCTGATAGCATCTGAGACAGATATGTGTCTCACAGTATTCCCATGTTCTGGAACAGGCTCCCCATCTATATGAAGCAGAGTCCATCCCTAACCCTACTTAAGTGTAACCTTGACCAATGGATGGAAAATTGGAAATTCACCCTAGGTATGGACTGGTGTCTCTGATAGACAAAGGCAGATAGTAATGTCCAAACTAACATACCCCCACATAACCTCTAGAAACCTCATAACTAACATACCCTCTCCTAATAATTGCCTGTGATACATAAGGACACAGTTGGGTTGGGTTGCAGGGCTAGGCTTATGAAGGCCCTGGTGGTCATTAGCCTTATATATACCTATGAACCTATGAACCTATAATTTGAAAAATGTTATTGTGGCATTTTGTTTGTTCCCTATTATCCCAATCAGATGTCAGAGGTGTAAACAGGCGGTAGTTGTCTTTGGGAATAGAGCTGAAGAAGTAGGCTGTTTATATGTAAAACTGCAATGATGTAAAATACATGATTGTGTTCATTTATTCCTTCGCTTTCATCCTAATGTAACAACAAAGGAGTGCTCAGAAGGTGATTATCTTTTTGTGAGGGTAGAGGGGAAGAAACTATAGTGTTTATGTATGTATATATATATATACATATATATATATATATATATATATATATATATATATATATATATATATATATATACACATATGCTTGTTAGCATTTGTTTTTTTAATTTAATAGGAAATCCTATTTCTTGGCTTTGAACATTAAACCTTGGGCACAACTTACTGTTATTTTTTATTTATTTCTTTACTTCAAGAATTTTGAGCAGGCCATCATTTGATCCAAAGGTTGGAAACCATCTGTAAAATGCACTTGAGTATCTAGAACCCTACAGTATTTGGGGGTCTACCAATCCACAGACACTCTTCTTAATTCTGTTATTTCAGTGTAGTCTTGGGTAGTTACAGTGTGTTGAAAGAATGGAAGAAAAAGCTTAAGAGTAAGAAAAGGTGTAGAAACACAAGAAATACGTCATTCAGATGGCATGGGGATATTGTGTGTGTGTGTGTGTGTGTGTGTGTGTGTGTGTGTGTGTGTGTGTGTGTGTGTGTGTGTGTGTGTGTGTGTGTGTGTGTGTGTGTGTGTGTGTGTGTGTGTGTGTGTGTGTGTGTGTGTGTGTGTGTGTGTGCGTGTGCATGTGTGTGTGGGTTGGGGGAAGAAGCAAAGTAAGAAAGAACTATCACATTTGAGTAAACTTGATACTTTTTATTATGGATTCTACTTATACCTTTAATGTCTCTATGAAATGTACCTGATTTCCTTGATTCGCTGCTCACAACTTCATATATGCATTTCTAAATATGCAGAGAATGAAAAACAATGAGGGATGTGTGTTCCGAGAGCTGGGACTACGTCATACCAAATGACTGCAGAAATTTGTGTTTGTTCAGCTGTTACTTCATCTTCCACCCTAAAATAGCCATGTCACATTCCATTTAACATCATATTTCCCATGGATTCTACTGAAGAACATTTATATAGTTATTTTATACTGGTTATATGCATTTTGGTCTTTGAAGATTCAGGAGCAAACTGCAAAACAACTTTTGTTTTTATTACACAACTTTTCATTTCAACTTTATACAGAACACTGGGGATGCACAAGCCAGTGCATTTCTTTGTGCCAGTCCCAAGCCCAGATAAATGGGAAGGGTTGCATCAGGAAGGGCATCCGGCGTAAAACTTCACCAAATCATTTCATGCAGACACCAGTAAATATTTCCATACCGTATCGGTCGAGGCCCGGGTTAACAATGACCACCACCAGTACTGTTAGCCAACAGGGTGCTGGTGGAAATTGGGCTACTGTTGGCCGAAGGAGGAGAAGAGGTGGAAGGCATGGCCGAAGGCAGGAAGAGAGGAGCAAGGCTAGGACTGTGGTAGTGAGGGTTGGAACTTTGAATGTTGGCAGTATGACTGGTATAAGGAGAGATCTAGCTGATATGATGGACAGAAGGAAGGTTGGTATATTGCGTGTGCAAGAGACCAGATGGAAGTGGAGTAAGGCTAGGTGTATCAGAGGTGGGTTCAAATTGTTTTATCATGGTGTGGATGGGAGGAGAAATGGCGTAGGAGTTATTCTGAAGGAACAGTATGCTAAGAGTGTTTTGGAGGTGAAAAGAGTGTCGGATAGAGTGATGTTTATGAAGCTAGAAATTGATGGTGTAATGAATGTTGTTAGTGCATATGCTCCACAAGTTGGGTGTGCAATGGATGAGAAAGAAAAATTTTGGAGTGAATTGGATGAAGTGGTGATGACTGTACCCAAGGGTGAGAGAGTGGTGATTGGAGCAGATTTCAATGGGCATGTTGGTGAAGGGAATAGAAGGGATGAGGAAGTGATGGGTAGGTATGGTGTTAAACAAAGGAATGCAGAAGGTCAGGTGGTATTGGATTTTGCAAAATGGATGGACATGGCTGTGGTGAATACTTATTTTAACAAGAGGGAGGAGCATAGGGTGACATACAAGGTGGAGGAAGATGCACACAGGTGGATTATATCTTATGTAGGAGGGCCAGTTTGAAGGAGATTGGAGACTGTAAAGTGGTGACCGGAGAAAGTGTAGTTAGGCAGCATAGGATGGTTGTTTGTAGGATGATGCTGGTGATCAAGAAGAGGAGGAGGAGTGTGAGGGCAGCACCAAGGATCAAATGGTGGAAATTGAAAAAGGGTAATTGTGAGGTGGAGTTCAAGGATGAGTTAAGACATGCACTGGGTGGCAGTGAAGAGTTATCAAATAGCTGGTTAACTACAGCAGAACTAGTAAGGGAGACGGCTAGAAAGGTGATTGGTATCACATCTGGACAGAGGAAGGACGACAAGGAGACATGGTGGTGGAATGAGGAAGTACAGGAGAGTATACAGACAAAGAGGTTGGCAAAGAAGAAGTGGGATTGTCAGAGAGATGAAGAAAGTAGACAGGAGTATAAGGCGATGAGGTACATGGCAAAGAGAGAGGTGGTGAAGGCTAAGGATAAGGCATATGAAGAGTTGTATGAAAGGTTGGACACTAAAGAGGGAGAAAAGGACCTGTACTGATTGGCTAGACAGAGGGACCAAGCTAGGAAAGATGTGCAGCAGGTAAAGGTGATAAAGGATAATGAGGGAAACATACTCACAAGCGAGGAGAGTGTGTTGAGGAGATGGAAGGAGTACTTTGAGGGGTTGATGAATGAAGAGAATGAGAGGGAGAGAAGGTTGGATGATGTAGGGATAGTGAATCATGAAGTACAATGGATTAGCAAGGAGGAAGTAAGGATAGCTATGAAGAGAATGAAGAATGGAAAGGCTGTTGGCCCAGATGACATACCTGTGGAAGCACAGAGGTGTTTAGGTGAAATGGCAGTGGAGTTTTTAACCAGATTGTTTAATGAAATCTTGGAAAGTGAGAGGATGCCTGAGGAATGGAGAAAAAGTGTTTTGGTACCGATTTTTAAGAATAAGGGTTATGTGCAGAGCTGTAGTAACTACAGAGGGATTAAATTGATCAGTCACAGCATGAAGTTATGGGAAAGAGTAGTGGAAGCTAGGTTAAGAAGGGAGGTGATGATTAGTGATCAGCAGTATGGTTTCATGCCGGGAAAGCGCACTACACATGCAATGTTTTCTCTGAGAGTGTTGATGGAGAAGTACAGTGAATGTCAGAAGGAGTTGCATTGTGTTTTTGTAGACTTAGAGAAAGCATATGACAGGGTGCCTAGAGAGGAGTTGTGGTATTGTAAGTGGAAGTCAGGAGTGTTAGAGAAGTATGTAAGAGTGGGACAGGATATGTGCGAGGGTAGTGTGACAGCAGTGAGGTCTGCAGTGGGAGTGATGGATGCGTTTAAGGTGGAGGTGGGATTACATCAAGGATCAGCTCTGAGCCCTTTCTTATTTGCAATGGTGATGGACAGGTTGACAGACGAGATCAGACAGGAGTCCCCGTGGACTATGATGTTTGCAGATGACATTGTGATTTGTAGTGAGAGTAGGGAACGGGTGGAGGAGACCCTAGAGAGATGGAGATATGCTCTAGAGAGAAGAGGAATGAAGGTCAGCAGGACTAAGACAGAATATATGTGTGTGAATGAGAGGGAGGATAGAGGAATGGTGAGGTTGCAAGGAGTAGAGGTGGTGAAGGTGGATGATTTTAAATGCTTGGGGTCAATAGTTTAGAGTAACGGTGAGTGTGAAAGAGAAGTGAAGAAGAGAGTACAGGCAGAATGGAATGTGTGGAGAAGAGTGTCAGGAGTGATTTGTTACAGATGAGTACCGGTAAGAGTGAAAGGGAAGGTCTACAAGAGGGTAGCGAGACCAGCTATGTTATATGGGTTGGAAACAGTGGCATTGACAAAAAAGCAGGAGTTTGAGCTGGATGTGGCAGAGTTAAAGATGTTAAGATTTGTACTGGGTGTGACGAGGCTGGACAGGATTAGGAATAAGTATATTAGAGGGTCAGCCCATGTTGGAAGGTTTGGAGACAAACCCAGAGAGGCAAGATTATGTTGGTTTGGACATGTGCTGAGGAGGAATGCTGAGTATATTGGGAAAAAGATACTAAGGGTGAAGCTACCAGGTAACAGGAAAAGAGAAAGGCCTAAGATAAGGTTTATGGATGTGGTGAGAGAGGACATGCAGGTGGTTGGTGTGACAGAGCAAGATGCAGAGGACAGGAAGAAATGGAAACAGGTGATCCGCTGTGGCGACCCCTAATGGGAACAGCCGAAAGAAGATGATGATGACAGAATGTTAATGCATAATAAACTGGATGGGAGTCATTATTTCATGTATGTAGGCTGACAGCACAACAGAAGCAATTATAACAATTTGAATTTGCAACAAAACATGAGCATTATGGTAACCATTTGAAATGTTAGGACCCACTACAGATATTCCTGAAATACAGAGACTGAATGGCAAAAAGAATGGCCTTACATATACTAAGTCTGAGATGGCATTTCACAGAATATTCCCTTTTCCCCACAAGTTCGGGGTGTGTGGAAGGCTTACAGTTTGACTAATGGTATTTACATTATGTGTAGAAGCTTTAAGGAGAAAAGCAGTTTATGAGATTCTCTCTTCTCCATGGGTCTCAGTCTTTTTTTCTGCTTGTCAGCACTCAGCATTTCAGCCAATCTACATTAAAGATTTTCTTAGAAGGAGAGCAAAGAACAAAGATGACACAATTCTGGCATTTCTGTTTATTTTTGTCTAATATGTTAACCTCTTCACAGCTTGGAAGGTTTACTGAGATACTAATGTCATTGGTTCAGAGGAATCCAGCAGCACAAAAAATAAAATAACTATAGCATGAAGCAATGGTTTAAGAATGAGTAGAGTATATACATGCCTACTGATAACTCTTAATAATATCAGCAGAGAACTGCCAATATTACATATGACATACAAATTCTCAGTGGCTAACCCTTTCAGAGTTGGAGCAGTGTTTCCTTTCATGTTAAGGATGGCTGGAGATGCCCAGTGCCTTAAACTTTGATAACTTTTCTGGATATTGTTTAAAGCTGTCTATTTGCTAAGTAAGTTGTAAAAATTAGAAGACTTGTGTAAGACTTGCAGAATTCTGATATGCAGAGACAAAATCTCTGAAGTATTTTTGGCCATGTCTTGAAATGGTAATGGAACACTCACGGGCATTGTGACAGGAAGATTAAATTTGCATATTAAGCTTCAGCTTCATGAAATCTATGTGGCTTTGATATCATTTTCATTTGAAAATTATGTGGTGGAACACTGAGTTATGCATACATCTAGTTGTATTAGGCATTCTAGTCATAGTAAATGATGTATATCTATCAACAGTATGTGAGCTGACATCAAGATTGCAACTGCCACATTAGCAATGGAGGGCACTCTAATAACAACGATGTCCACATCAATTTAATGTCCTCAAAGTATACAGGAATAAGATGACTTCTGCATGAAGACAACTTCGATTCAATTTGAATAGATGCAACTTCTTCAGTGGGAATTCTTACAGATTATTAACAATTAGAAGAAAGCCAGGACAAGAGAAGGGAAATTATGACAGAGGTACAGTCATGTGACTTTTCTTAATACTATTTAAGTTTTACTTATTTAATTATTCATTTATTTATTTAACTTGCTGACCAGACTGGAGTAATGAACCTGTCAGACCCACTTCATGTTTCACTGGGCACAGACCCAGAAAATCAATATTATAGAGTGGAATACACATAAGCAAGCAAATAACATAATACAATAAATTATACTGAAGCAGGTAACTAAAAGATGGCACTAGATGGTACGTGATCTAATTAAAATGGAAATGACTTGAAAAAATAGTGGCTAGTTCAGCAGTAAAACTATCTGCAGTATATTTAAAATGAACAATATATAACATATGATTTAATTAGATGTATTAAACAATATGTCACACCATATCTTGCCTGTTGACTGGCAGAGATTATCTTGTTAGTTATCAGTGTTTACAATGCTTGCATACAAAGAAGACTAAAGAAGTTAACTGGTTAGTGTCTTAGCCATGGCTAGTGTCTGAGCCAATCTACTGGTAATAATGAAGTGGTGTTTCAAGTAATCCTTTGATATTCAAATCAGCTGCTAAGTTCAAGAAAGTTAAGCAGTAACAGAATATACAGGTGTCCGGGCATTAATGATGTGATAGTGCTTCACAGAAAGATAATTTATGATGAGTGAGACAATAAGCATGTATAACATGGAAAATTAGGTGTCCATTAGCCCATATTCCTGGAGAAAGCACAACATTTCCAGTTTAATAATGCTTTTTGTTGATCAAAGAGAGAGAGAAAACAAGCAACTAAAGATTTCAGAACCAGATTATGACAGGTTGTATAAAAGTGAGTGTGAATAGTCAGATCAATGTGCTTCTAAGAACAAGAAAGGTAAGGAAGCAAGCAAAACATCCATGAATGAAATGAAAAATGAAGATTTCATTTTCTAAACCAGTTACACTGATAACGGCTACACAGTTTTCAACATTCCTAGAGTATGACAGATCAGATTTTTACATTCCCAGTAGCAGGCTCCAGCTTACCCTGTGGGATTTCCAGGTGCTTGGAATTCTTAAGTAAGTTTAGCCACACAGTTCCTCTTGTGTTCTCTTGATCAGCTCTGGGATATCCCCAAAATGTGTCTTGCCTGGTACATCTGCCTGGTGTTTAGGGGCATACTCACTAAGAGGCCAAACTATTTTAACTGACCCTTCTCTAGACAGAAAATAGTATCTGTGCTCCAGGTTAGAACTGTATTACTAAGCTTCTCACTTCATCATGGAGAGTGAGTCCTGCATATGAAGAGTCATCAGTTCTTCCGCTTGTATCCATGATCTCATTCTTTCAGTCACTATACTGGTTTAAAGCATCGGGCTCCAGGCCAGTTGTTTTAAATTAAGAAGGTTTGTGTTCTACACTCTTGTGGGAGAAGACTATAGCCTCCACTCCTTCTGAGCTGGGAACTTCTGGTGGAGACTTATTTGTGTGTTAGTCCAAGTGTCTTTGTTCTTATTTAAGCACTTGGGCTCTAAGCCAGTTATTTTACATTGGGAAGATTTGTGGTCTACACTATTGTGGCAAGAGATGATAATCTATACCCTTCTGAGCTGGGAACTGCTGGTTGAAGGCTTATTGTTTTTGTTATTCTAAAAGTGTCTTAGTCTTGGTTTAAGCACTTGCAGAGTCCAAATCAGTTATTTTACATTAAGAAGGTTTGTGGTCTACAATGTTGTGGGAGGAGGGGGTATCATCCACCCTTCTGAGCTAGGAATTGCTGGTTAAAGGCTTATTGTGTCTGCTATTCAAAAAGTGTCTTAGTACTGGTTTAAGAACTTGGGCTACAAACTAATATTTTACATTATGAAAAGGTATGTGGTCTACACTCTTGTGGATTTACTGTCTAGACAGAGTTTTTTTTAACTACTAGAGCACCTAGTTTGTACATAGCTGAGCAATTGCTCATTAAGTTCTGTGTCCTATTGGCTTATTCAGTATTTAATTTTCCCTGACTCCTCCCTAGTAGAGCATTGTCCATAGATATGCAATTCCCTACTTTCTTAATGGTCAGTCTGGCTGAGTTGGTTATTCTGAAGCATTGTAGCAATTGCCTCATGTATTCTGACAACCTACTTATTCTTGATAAAACAGATAAAGTATGCAGGAGGTGTAAATACACCTTAACATTTGTGGTAAGACTCTCTCATACAAACAAAACTAATCCTATAGAGGTTGTCAGTGATACTTGCACCATGAGTAATACACAGGAGAAAGACCCCACACATAAAACTACTTATGCTGAGGCATTTACAGGTAACCTTCTTAAAACACTAAGACCTACTGCACAGAACAATCAAAAAAGGGTCCTCAGCCATCAAGTAAACACTCCATTAAAATATCACCCACAGCTACACATGGTAACACTGTATCCAATGTCACTACTGCTAAGCCCTTAAGGCAAAGCGGCACACAGCCAAATTCTTTTGTCATTGGTGATTCTGTAGTGAAGCACACCGATGTCCCCCTCACTAGACTAAGGAAAGAGTCACAGTTCACTGCCTTAACATCTATCAAGCTACACAGGCACTCACATCATGGAACCACCAGTACCAGTATGACTCTGTCATAGTCTACGTGGATGTTAATGACCTGAGACATACCTCCCTGGACTATATGAAGTGAGACATGATTGAGCTCGCTGATTATGTTTCTCAGGCAGATATGAGCCTAGCACTGAGCAGAATACTACCTTCTCCAAGCATGATGCCACATTACCAAAAGAAAATTATTGATTTTAAAAACTTAGCTTAGCTTCTGGTGTCAATCTGGGGTGGGGGGACAATATTTGATGACCTGGGAGGACATGGTTGACAGACCATGCTGCTTCATCAGGGATGGTCTGCACTTATCCCTTCTAAGCTTTTAGATATTATCAAAGACCTTTTCCACCTCCATAATGCCTTTTTAGGCATTGCCAAACTGATAAACTTACCGACTTAACTGAATCTATGAATGGATATCTGAAATTGGTACTGGTCAAAGCTAGATGTCTTAACAAGAATGTCCACTCCCTGCAAGCCTTCCTCTCCCTAGACAATGTAGACATCTGTGCAGTAACAGAGACATGGTTTAAAGTCAGAGACAGTGCACCAATATAATGCCTTTTACACCTTTTATCCAGCTACTACACAGGAGGGAACTAAAGGTTAAGGAGTCTCGGTTTATATTAAAACCAACCTTATATCCATATTAGTTAAAGTGTATGACCCACTGAAACCCATACATGTACAAATCACCACAAATAGGGTGCAGTATCAAATCCTTGCAAAATACGGGTCCTCTTCATGTACCAGGAAACCCATACTACCTATCTCAATGTACAGAGTCCCTCACTGTTAAACCCAATATGATATTCATGTGGGATCTGAACTACCCCTCTATAGATTGGAACTCCTATATCACTTCTAGTGCACAAGCCCAGAGATTCCTAAACTTTGGTACTACCAACATCCTGGAACAGTTGGTCCATTCTCCTGCTAGGGTAAAAACATCCATGACCTTGTACTCACAAACATATGGTGGGGATGTTCCTCATACAATGTAATGTCTTTGCTTGTCAGATCTGACTATAAGGCAGTATTACTTGAAATAAAAAATTAAATCTGAGGATCACGTGAAACCAAATACCTTTAGGAATTATTTCAAAGCTAACCTCTCTCTGCTAAGCTAAATTCAAAGCATGCCCAAACCCAGGAAAACACCATAGCATATGTAGAGTATTTACAAAATCTCTGCACAACCATATTGATAGCTGTATATTGAGCTAAGTCCACACATATTAAGAATAGCCAAACTCAAAAGGCAAGCCACCCTGGTGGAATCACAGTATCAACTGGTTATACAACAAAAGAAAAAACATCTTGGACAAGTGTAGGAGGAACAACACCATACTAAAAGTCCCTTGACCAATCTAAACAAGCAGCTAAGAGGGTTAGCTAATACTTTATAGGCTAGATTTGAAGCAAAAAGCTTCACAGCTGAAGGATAATCACAAAGCTTACTGCAGCTATATCTGTAACCTCAGGGGAAATACACAGCAATGCACATAAGTTATTCTAAATTCACCTGCACTGAACTGGAGTCCATTGCCAACCTTTTGGCTGACGGGTTCAGATCAAATTTCTTCCTTATCTCCCCTCTTGATAGTCCAAAGGAAATATCACATTCAACAATCCCACCAACCATTACTGGGGAAGAGGTCATCAATGCACTTTCCAAGGTCAAAAACACTGCATTGATGGGCCATGATAACATCCAGGAATGATTAATAAATAGCATGAAACATGACCTCTCTGGCCACCTTGAATCACTTTTCACCTGGAGCCTTGAGTCAGGCTTTGTGCCCAGGGAATGGAAGATGGCTACAATCACTGTCCTACACAAAGGAGGTCCAACCATTGATCTGGGTAACTACAGAACCATAAATCTTACCAGTCTCATATGTAGAGCCATGGAAAGAATCATCATGGACATGATAAACAAGGACATAGGTAACCTGCAAATTTTGGACCCATCACAGTTCAGCTTTGTTAAAGGAAGGTCATGCCTATTAAATCTGGTGGACTTTTTTTGACAAGGTCACCAAAGCATGGTTGAAGGAAAGATTGTGCACACAGCTTACCTCAACATGGCCAAGGCTTTTGCTACAATACCCTACTCAAGCATTGCAGACTAGCTCAATAATTTAAGTATAAACCCTTTTATCACTTGCTGGATAGGCTCACTGATAGTACCCAGGAGGTCAAAATATGTAAAGCTACCTAATAATCTATGAATCGATTAATCTATGAAACATTGAATTGCCATAGTTTGACTGTTAAACTGAAAGTTTTGCCCTATGATGCATCTACCTGCAGCTGACCAAAAAATTGCAACTTCAATAAAATGTGTGCCTAAGTTTGTTTTCAGCATTGATCTCTATGCAATTGACATAGATTCTCTAAACGTCATACAGGGTTTTCCAGGGAAACTGAACATGGTATGTAAACAAGCTTGGTTAGGTTAATTCCAGCAGTGATAAACAGTAGCAGCCAAAACAAAAAAAAAAATGATAAACAGGGGTGTTTGGATACTGTTATTCATTTGGCTTCATAAAAGGATTTTGTATTTGCTTTCTCAGTCCCAAAAAAAGCATGCTTCACAAGATGAAGCAAAATAAAATAAACTGAGTGTGATAGTATACAGTACAGGCACCGATCGAAAGGTGGATAGTAATCCTCGGAGGGAGATTCTGACTATATTGTTTGCAATCTTCATCATAACTATCATGAGAATGTCAAGTTGACAATGTTCCTTGGGAGACTGAAAATGCACATGGTTGACTAAATACAGGCTAAAATTATGTTTTGGGTTTGGAAAAGGTATAAAGTCCTCTCCTCAAATACAAGCAAAATAAACCATGTAGATCTGATTGTGGACAAGGTTGGACAGAGCAGGACCTTAGAGGGATAAAAATGCGCTATTGTTGCCTCATATAACAAGATGTATGGTAAACATGCCATGCAATTCACTCCTTTGACTAGGGTGAAAACAGAAGTTCCTGGAGAAATGGAGGCAGAACCCTTGCTTAGGAGGACAGTACTATTCTCTCATGAAGAAGGCTGCAAGATGAGGTACAAGAGAGACTGAAGAGACTTAAACAGAATAACTATACCTGCGTGACTAGGTTGCTGGACTTCACAGTTAGATACCAGACCCCACATAGAAACTAATGAAAGTATGATAGACTGGACAGAGAAGGGAGAGGGACACAGCTTAACACTTTAGTCAGTCACTTCAGGTCCTCATCACTTCTTCTGTGTTAGCAACAACACAGCGCTGTTAACAAATGAATGCATTGTAGTTTTCCCTAACATCCAGTCAACACAGACATCAAAATAAGGGGACATAGATGAATCACTGCAAAAACAAAAACAAAAAAAAATCCTTCACCTTTATAGTGCAAGTCATTTTTAACCAGTTTTGATAACTCTGTAACCTTAGAATCGTCTCTAAGCTATACATAGCTATTGCATCATCTTCTTCTTTCAGCTTTTCCCAGTTAGGGGTCGCCACAGTGGATCACCTTGTCTGCTCATGATTCGCAGTGGAGTTTTATGGTGACGAGTTGCCAGCCCGGCGCCCAACCTTCCACTGAAGGCACATACATGCATGCATTCATGCCTAAGGCCAAATTAGACTGTCCAATTGACCTACAGCATGTCTTTGGGATGTGGGAGAAAAACAGAGCACCAAGAGGAAACCAACACAACCATAGTGAGGACATGCAGACTCCACAAAGAAGGCACCCCAGCCGAGGATCAAACCGGAGAACCTCTTGCTGTGAGGTGGCAACCCTAACTGCTGCACAACTGCGGCCACCCCATACATAGCTATTGCATCTATAAAAGAATATTTACTGATAAGGATAATTTGATAGAGATTTTGGGTGCCAAACTAAGAAATACGTTGGAGCAGGGCTACAAAAATCATAAAACTGGTCAATGCAGGTTTATATATGACAAGGTTGGACATTATGGTAATTTATAAGAAGACTGACAACAGATAGTTCTCAGGAAGGGGCAAAAGAGATGTCATAAAGTTGATGCTGAGGAAAGAATATGATCCAGATACTATGGTTTGACAAGGAGGCAGATAGGTTTGAGTGAATTTGGTGTTGGAGACTAAAATGTATTCTGGGAAGGGGAACAGGGAATGCTGGGGAGGGGAGACCTGACTTCAGACATCATAATAGTGGAAACCCAGACGTTGTTTCGGATTTATGATATTTGATGTATCTCTATATGATGGTGTAGAGGGGGAAGAGGATCCTAAGCAAAGGCTTGCCCTAAAAATGACTGTCCACAGCATAGTGTCAAAGGGGTTGGTATAGTGGTTAAGGTGGTTACCTCACAGACACAAAGTACAGTGTTTAATTCTCACCTTTGAAACAAAAATTGGCTAGGCTTAAAATGGCCACAAGGGTAGCTAGTGTAGTGCTTACCTACAAACCTAAAACTGGAGTCTTGGGGGACATTCAGCAAAAACATAGTAGTTGTTAAATATGGAGGAAGAAAGAAACAATAGACTGATAGCAGAAGACATAGATACCATATAAGTAGTGATATGTAGTGTAATGTAGGAGGGCATTTTCACCCAAACAAAAGGGAAAAAGCTGCATCAAAAAGGGTTTTATCCTAGTGGACATTGTGATGTTCCAAGAAACTGTTAAGACACAAAGTCAGTCAAGATCATGAATCATAGATTCATTTTATTTATTTATTTTATTTAACATTTGTTTACTGGGAAAGTCCAACTTGGAAGCCAATTTTCAGCAGAGGCCCAGCGATCCTGGGCAGAAGACACCCCAGCAGAGAATTTAACTGGGGAACCTCTTGCTATGAGGGGACAATGCTGGACCACTGTGCTGTTGCACTGTTATAGGGCTAAAGACCCAGGGGAGCTTTCTAAACCTAGCCAAGTTTTTCCAAAGTAATAATTATGTCCTGTGTCCAAATAGGACATTTTGAGCCAGGTATTTATAAGCTACCTCTGTCCATAAGGGACATGGGTGCCAGACCCAGTGTACATTTCATATTTCCCATCCACTGGTCTAGGTTATCATTAAACTGCGTAATAGACTAACTCAGCTTCACATGGATGGAAAGCCTCATCCATAAGAGGGGCAGTCTCTGGGACACCTGTCTGTTTCTCTAGCATGTTCTGTTTAAACCACAGACAAAAATTAAGGTCTCTAGACCTTGTATTTATTGTACTTTTTGACTTACAAATATGTAGGAGATTCATAAGTGTGGGACTGCAGATGCCTTGTAAGCCAGGCATAGATCACTCCTCAGCTATCTATAGGAGATTGAGTAGAGGGAAAAGGCTTTAAGGTGAACTGCATAAGGCAGGTTTGTTACACCTTGTATTATTTTTGTTAAGGAACCTCTGAGGCCAATCTGCATGCTGCGTACACCTGGTCAGGTAGAGAGCACTGCACTCTATGATTGGTCTACTAAAGGGTGGAGTACAGTGGGATAATGACCTCTTTCAAACAGTAACAGCATATGACGAATAAGGTCATAGAAAGAGGAGCTGCACTAATCTTTTTAAGAATAGTTTCTCACTCTTTCCAGAAGAAGTAGAGAGGAGTGAGAATAGCTGCTTATTGCTATAACAGGGAAGAGAATGACCACCATGGACAAACTAGGGAATTTATATTCTGACCAGCTATAACACGGACTTATTTAGCACATTATTTCAGGAAGTAGAGCACCAAGAGGGAGGGCCAACAATAGATACTATGAGGTGGTGTGCTTACTGTCCCATTAAACGTGATACAGAAAGACTATTTGGCATCACATATTTTATTTATTTATTTATTTATTACAGTTTGATGACCGGTGTAGTCCACTGGGCCTGGAAGAGCCCGTTTTCAGTGGAGGCCCAAGGAGAAAAGCTCCACAGGATATAAATAATTTTACAATAGTTATACAAAAGTGAATAAAGTAGTAGAACAGTGAAAAACACAGAGATAATATACAATTTGTTAAAATAGTCATATAATTTCAAATCCTATTTAATGATTTACAAAACTGAGATTCATGAAGTCTAAACATATTAAAAGTACAGGCATTTCCGATGGAAAAAATGTAAGTAAAACATTTATGTTCAGATGAAAAAAAAAGCTTTTTTTTTTTTAAGTTAGAAATATGAGGAGAGGACAGAGAGAAGAAAGTGAGGTGGGAGAGGTAAAAGGTGGTATGTAGTGGCCAAATATCACCAAATACCAAATTTTCATACAAAAAGAGTTTTGCTACAGTAATGCAAGAAATGACACTAAGTAAATTACACTCAGATAAGAAGAAATTCACATTTGAAAGAAACAGTGTGATCTGGGACAGGCATTTGAGCAGATTCTTAGGATGATGACTGGGGTCAAAGAGATTTGAGGAAGATTCAAGACAGGGCTATTTCTCATCATTCCTTGGATTCACTAGTCCTGACATTATGTTGTACTCTGTCACACAAGAAGCAATAGATGAGGCAGTCATAAATGGAGGCAAAAGGAACAACAGTAAATCCTTAAAAATAGTAAATCAATTGACTAAAGATAACATTTAATGAAGGGAGAACGTTGGAAAGACATTGTAGGGTGGAGTTTAAGAAGCAGTGGGAGCTAGAATGAATGATCAAGAAGTCAGAAATAGCAGGCAAAGTAAGACTAATTAGGTTCAAGACAAAGAACAGACCTTATGGGAAATGCAGATTAGGCTATGGGAAAAAGGGGGGGGGGGTCAGAAAAAAAACATTTAAGAATGGAAGAGATGGGGATTCAAGGAGAGGTGGAGGTCCTGCCAATGGCTAGGACTGAAGGGAATTCAGTTGGAGGCAGAGTGAAAACATGAAAAAGTACCTTACATAGAAACATGAACCCCGGGATTCATTAAACCCTACACGGAGTGTAGGAATAGTGCAGGAGCTGCTGCAGGCAGTATGTCCACCGAGTGATTCAGCAAAGGGCTCCCGGGACGTGCACAAGCGCTCCTACACTATTCCTACATGGACACCACTGCCTTATGCTAATTACCTCATTTGCTGGTGAAAACCACGCAAATGAGGTGAACTAGCAATTCAGCAAGCAGGCAGGTGTCCATGCAGGAATAGTGTAACCTGCAGAAATGTTCAGTTACTAGCTGAACACATTTCTGCAAAAAAGAAAATGGAGGCATGGCAGCCTCAAATAAAGCATGTATTCCATTCATTATGCATGCCAATGTTCAAATATATGGCCATTGGCATGAAAAATAGTTTAAAATTTCTAAAATACAAACTAGAAATAATGGGCTATGAAAAATCTACGCTCTCTTGGCAATTTGCCCTCCTCCATATACCCCCGGAAGGGAAGGACGTTAAGAATATACACTTTCTTATAACATCTTTTATGCTGATAAAATACTATATCACCTTAAATTGGAGGGATAGATCGACTCTTTCTTGGGAAGGACTCCAAAAGATTGCTGGGAAGCATATTTCTGCCCACAAATATCTGTGGTATTCCATGAGGCTAAATCCTACACAGAGGGACACTTGGAGAATGGTGTATGAGTTTATACTAACATAAATACTCTGCATTTAAACCTTCTTTTTAGGGACCTCGCATAGATGGGTTCTGTATATAGTTAGTTTTTGTAGAGTGACTTCTGTTTACATATTTTATAATGTATTATAATTTTGTATGATTTGTTTTGTTATAACTAAAAGTCAATAAAAAAGAAATTAAAAAAAAAAAAAAATTTCTAAAATAAAAGTTTTTTTTTTTCTTTGGCCGATCTTGGCTGTTTAAGCATAGGACAGTGGTGCGCAAATGGGATCATGCCGAAAATAAAAAGAAAAGGGGGAAAAATTGATTTTGAGAGAAATCTGCATTTTGACATTATAGTTAATGACATGCAGAATAAAAACAATACCAGGTAATAGTGGTTGCTAAGGGGAAATGCTCAGTGTAAGAGTCATAACTCAGGAGTAAGGCAGTGGTGTATGCAAATGAGGGGAATTATACTGAATCACAAATTATTTCTAAGCGTCAGACTGCACCTAACCATGTAGGTGCTCTAACACCACAGTATAGACAGGAGGAGCAGCTAACATGAAAAGGGGGTATGACATGATTGCTGTAAGCACAAAGGAGCTCAGTGGCCCGTGTTTGCCCTTAACTAAGCACAGCTAAGGCAGGGTGTGTGTCTGAGGCTGTATTTCACTATTCCATGAAATGCAGAGCATGTTTGCATATAGGAAGGGCTAGTTCCGCATAAAACTGTTTACTTTAGCTAAATGGGTGTGCACTGGTCCTAAAAAAAAAAAAAAAAAAAAACGCAAGCGATAGCAGAACTGTTCACACTTGAACACCGGGAATGCGCAGCGCACATCAGGGCTTAAACGGGGAGGAATTGGGAAGGGGAAACTGCAGAAGGAAGGCAATTAAGGAGAACAACCATAGCTGGCAGGTGGAATTTATCAGAATCAGCCAACTACACAGGCAGCGGCCCAGCACACTACTATAAACTATGCAAACACCTTTCAGTCTGTTTTTTCCCACAAACTCTACATCACTGGTCTACACATTCGGAGGAATTTTAAACTGATAAATCTAACAAAACATGTAAAGGCTATTTTTTTTAGCTGAGGTGCTAAGAGAATTGATTTAATGTGTAAATAAAAGGTTTTTGGTTAATACGTGTAACGGTTCCTCGTTTTTCATGGTGGATTACTAGCTGTGCCGGCCTCACCTCAGAGGCAGAACCAACAGAGGGGAACCCATCCCAATGGATACCAAGGTATGTGTAGCCTTAAGAATACTAGCTACAGGTACTTTCCAAAGACCAACAGGGGATATCATGGGGGTCTCACAGGCATCTGCATCGAGGATACTCTACCAATTCCTGGATGCCATGTGAACACATGCTGCTAAGCACATTTACTTCCTCAGCACCAGTGGGGAGAGGACCAGCAATATGCTTCTCTTCCACCATGTAGCAGGCTACCCAGAGGTACTGGGTGCCATAGACTGCAAGCATATCCACATCAAAGCACTACCTGGTGAATGGGATACACATAAACTGCAAGGGTTTCTCCTCCATCAACTAACAGGTCGTGTGCTATGCCCAGGGCATTATCATGAACATGTGTGCTGGCAGCCCTAGAAGCTATCACAACTCTCACATCTGGCATTCATCACGGTTGTACCGGGCATTTGCCAGTGGGGACCTCCCATATGACCAGCTGGTGGGGGATGCTCACTACGCACTGGAGCCATGGCTGATGACACTCATCAGAAATACACACACACACACACACAAGAACACCATAATGAGGCACACACACAAACCAGGATCATTATAGAGTGTGAGTTTGGGATGCTCAAGTCACTGTTCCGCTGCCTTGACATATCTAGTGGAGCCATGCAGTACTCTCCAGCCACATGTGCACACATGTTCATAGTATGCGCCATGCTACACAATATGATCCTGTGGAAACAGCTGCAGCAGGAATAAAATGGGGAAGGGCCACACAGCCTCCAACCATTGCCAAGGTCTCAACAGGCACAGAGAGACTCAGAGGAGGAACATCCTGAGCCTGCCCATGTAGGCAGACAGAGGTGTGCCCAGTATGCCCTGGCCTTGGCAAAGGGGCAATGCATAGCACATACACTGACACTGTAGGGCCTCAGGGACTGATCTCTCTCTCTCTCTCTCTCTCTGACTTGCACACACAGTAAAATGGATGCCAAACATCACACCACCTATACCTTACCATGTATAGGCAGTGTATTGCATGCATCTGACATAGTCAGCCCTCAAGCACCATCCTCACAACAGCCTCAGGCACAAGGTAAGCCAGTCTCCGTAACAAAATAAATGAATGGAGTGGAAATTTCTGATAGCATATCTATGGTATTGATCACGCATGTAAGGAAATGGGGTGGCTAACTGGGATAGCAGCAGACAACTGACAGCTCTGTAGGACAGCAGGAAGTGTATCTCCAGTACTGGCCTACCCGCACCATGCAGTACCACCCTAGTTGACAAATATCACTGCAGTATATGTGGTGAGTCAAATAACTGGGGGGTCATAGGTCACATACATGGATGTCAAAGTAGGGGTCCCAAACCCACCACCAGCCTTACCCAGCAGATCAGCTGTATAAAACCATACAGAAATGCTTGGCAAAGGCCCCCACATGATGACATCCATTAAATCTCCACCCACAGACTTTTATACAGCGATATCACAGCAGGTCTGGCAGTGGCAGTATGGCTTTGAAAGGTAAGAAGTCTGAAACTACAAATGATTTAAAAGGTAAAAAGACTGGAACTACAATTGTCTATGACAGAACAATCTGCCTGTGGTCGATACTGTTATGCTTGTAGACTGAAAGATAGGACGCACAACTATGGTAAATGGGACCAAAATGTTAAGCAAATATCAGTACAGTCTATGCAGATGTGTATTGTGTATTGTGTACAGATGTGTCACCCCCCATAGTCCCATAGAAATGCAGTAACTTGTCTCTAGCTTTAAGCAGCATCCAGCCGTCAACAAGAGTTATGGTGCAATACTAACAGAAAGCAATTGTCAGTAACACCCATAGTCAACTTACTGGTGCCATCCCAGGGGTGTCTACTACCGGCAGCCTGGGAACATATGATCATCAGAATGCACTGCCTTGCTACAGATGACCTGCATCTGTTAAACCTAGCCTACAGGCCTCTGGCAAATGCCTATGCCTCACCCACAGTGCGCTGTTAGGGAGTGTCATAGGGTGCATAACACCAACATAACACAGTCTACAAAATGCAAAGAAAGGCCATGCTGATAACTGCTAGGAGCAAACCTGTCAGCCTCAGAGAGCCAGAACTCTGGACAAAGCCATGAATAATGGGGTGATGAGGTCCAAAGAGAAGGACACCTGTGAAATACTGCTATACTAATGTTATAAAGTTTTGTATTAGCATGAAATGTCTGATGGATATGAAGTTTGAAACTGCAATGTCAACTGTCAGTAATATCTGACTTCAACCCTGAGTGACTTGCAAAACACTTTTGCTTGAAAACCAGACTTGTTTGGGTAACCAACAAGATATACTAGTCATGGATGTGGACATTCTGTGATACTCTGTACGGTCAACAGGCAGGGCTAGGAGTCTAAACATGGGAATGCACTCACTGCAGGCAGTCCTAACCCTGGAAGATGGTGTCATGTCTGCACCCTCAGAACCCTGGGCCACAGCCATGGGGAGTAACACACCCTTTCCTGGTCACTCATCCTATTCAACATCCTGACCCCAACATGTGGCCATCCAAGCAAAATGAGGTGGGCCATATGGATCCCTATCATATGATAGAAACCTCATCTGACTGAAACTCATTTGACTGAGACCATAGGACTGAAATTTCAAAAAATTTCAAAAGACTGAAAAGTCACTTGACTGAAATCCATAAGACTGAAACCGATAATACTGAATTTCAGCATTCTAAATTTTAAACTGGACCCTATATAACCAGACTAGGTGGGGGACTACACCCTCCACACCCCTCACTGTGGGAGGCTGGGCCCCCCACACTCCCCCCAACTATATATACTAGCTCCAGGATCACACTACAGTGGGGAAAAGGGTATAGTAGTGGCAGCATGTAGACTACAGTAAGGTATGTGAAAGTATATGCCCTTTTCCCCACTGTAGTGCAATCCTGGAGTTACTATATATAGTTGGGGGTGTGGAACACAGACACATTGGGGGTGTGGAGGGCATAGCCGACATCTAGTCTGGTTTTATATGGTCCAGTTTACAATTTAGTATGCTGAAATTCAGTATTATCTGTTTCAGTCAAGTGACTTTTCAGTCTTTTGAAATTTCAATATTATAGTTTCAGTCAAATGCGTTTCAGTCAAGTGACTTTTCTATCATATAATAGAGATCTGGCCATACATATATGTGTGACAAACACACAACTCCAGGCTGGTCAAACAGTCTGACAAACACAAGACCCTCCAAGTGCAGTCAACCATTGAGGAGAACCCAATGCAAAGTACTGGTAGCTATAGGCAAACATATCGGATCCAGGACACACACACCCAACATATCTTATCTCCTACAAATCTATCTGGAGTCTGCCTTTCACACTGATCCTGTCTGATGTATATTACCGAACTGTGGACTGGAAATCAGACCAGGCCAGAATAGAAATGCACAGAGATTCCACCATTGTAATATATCACCAAGGTGCTGGACTGTTTCCACAACATGAGCAGTCAATTGCTTGCAGGCACACCTCTCAACAAGCTGGATTGTGCAAGAATCCATAGCATTTGGCCCATAATCCTGGTGTGTGCATCATCCATCCTGTATTCCTCTGTTAAATCACTGGGATGATCTGAGGAGGTATGTCATGAGGTACTGAAACAATACAGGACAGTTTCAAATGGCAGATATGTCAGATGTCTGCTAAAATAAGCCCTGTAACCCTAGCAATCCATACATTACTGAGAGACATTTTCAGAATCACTGTATGGCCCATTTCCACCCATTTTGATAGGTTATCTCCAGATATCCTGCACCAACAGGTTGAGAGGTATGGCTGTAGCACAAAGCAAACCGGACTGGAGTACAACAATCCCTGGAATGCAGTCCCACACGTACTATAGAAGGCCACATTGGGCATGCTCATACACTTAGAGAAATGTCAGTAGAATCTAGGAATGAACAGGCCTTCCCCACCCAGTGCACTTCCCTTTGTCCTACCTTAGCAGTCTTGAAGATGTCTGTCACCATAGAAGTAACTTTCGTCAAGCCTCACCCCTATAAGCTCTGTGGTTTGTGCAATTATTGTGTAACACTATAGTACAAACAAGTAGTTAGGTAGGAGTTCTAATCTTAGTCCTGGCAAATGTAACTGTGTGTGTGTGTGTGTGTGTGTGTGTGTGTGTGTGTGTGTGTGTGTGTGTGTGTGTGTGTTTACAACTAAAAGCTTTTGGGTCCATTCAAACCCAGTATACTTCCCCTTTCCATACTTTAGCAGCCCTGCAGATATCAGTCACCTTAGAAGTGTCTTCCATCAGACCTCAGCCCCAAAAGCTCTGTGGCGTGTGCAATAACTGCATAACATTATAGTAGAAATAACTAGGTAGGAGTTTTAATCTCTGCCCTGGCAAATGCAAATATTTGTGTGTGTGTGTGTGTGTGTGTGTGTGTGTGTGTGTGTGTGTGTGTGTGTGTGTGTGTGTGTGTGTGTGTGTGTGTGTGTGTGTGTGGGTGTGTGCGTGCATGTGTGTGCATGTGTGCGTGTGTGTGTGTGTGTGTGTGTGTGTGTGTGTGTGTGTGTGTGTGTGTGTGTGTGTGTGTGTGTGTGTGTGTGTGTTTGTGTGTATGTGTGTGTTTACAACTAAAAGCTTTTGGGTCCATTCAAATCTAGTACACTTCTCCTTTCCCTGCAGTCCTGCAGATATCAGTCATCTTAGAAGTTCCTTCCATCAGGCTTTAGCTCCATAAGTCCTGTGGCACATGCAAAAACTGCATAACACCATAGTAGAAATAACTAGTTAAGTAGTAGTTCAAATCCCATTTCTGGAAAATGTGTGTGTGTATATGGGTGTGTGCGTGTGTGTGTGTGTAGTTTAAAGTATTTGATGGCCTCTCACACCCAGTACAGCACCCATTGTTATACTTTACAAGGGCAGGTGATGTTCCTCACCTTAGAAGTTCCTTTGGACAACATTCACCCTATAAGCACCGTGGCGCATGTGATAAATGTATAACACCCTAATAAAAATAAATAGATAGGTAGGGGTTCTAATCTCAGTCCAGGCAAGTGTGTGTGTGTGTGTGTGTGTGTGTGAACAGTATCCTCTCTGTGGAAGAGTTGTGTTTGTGTGAGAACCATACCATTGGGGGGGGTGGGTTTTGCAATGTTTTGCTGTCACCCACCCGGTGCATGTCCCAGTGTCCACATTACAAGTCCCACAGTTGCCATCCACTGTAGCCACTCTGCAGCCCTATAAGCATTGTGCCATGTGCAATAACTATGTGACAGTATGGGATCGATAACAAGATAGGCTGCCCATCTAATCCTTCGATATCGCTCCCCACTCAGGAATCATACACAAAAACAGTCAGGTAGGCAACCACACCTACATCAGTAGGTGGCCTGCAAACTGGCTCACAGATAGAACCCTCGATGTGAAAGCAGTGGAACCCATCTCAGACTGCTGAACAGTCATGAGTGGAGCCCCACAGGTTGTGCACCTAGGTTCCCTCATGATTGAGATCCACACCTCTGAGGACTAGCTCAATAGAAATGCTCCCTGGCTAACAATGTCTGCAGATGAATACAAGGTGGGTGCTATTATTATCCCACCATATGAGGGAGACATCCTACACAAAGGCCTCTCTGAGACCTATGACTGTTGTCAGAACCCTGGACATAAACTCAATGACAAGTGATGTGCTGCCATCCCCCTTGGGTACAACATGATTCCCATAAAGTAATATATTGATGGTAGTTCACTGAACACTGATGTTGGTATAACGTAACTGGGAACTGGGAACACAGGTTGACATTGA
>NC_056730.1:49827333-49837333 GCF_019279795.1 Protopterus annectens | reverse complement strand
TTGCATGTGAACAGTATTCTCTGTGCATTGCATCAACACAATGCCCTCTATGTGTGTAATATTCACAAACCTTTGGTGTGTTCCAACCAATACACTTACCATTGTCCACTATACAAGAGCTGCTGACATCAGCCAACCTGCACTTGCCTGTATACACTCCTCAGCCCTACCAGCCATGTGGCACATGCAATGATTGTTATACAGACCTGTTAATTGTGTACAGCTGTACCCTGGATATGACACAGTCCATGTGTTACCACACTGCCATACTCCTTGTAGAAAAGGACTGCAGGGCTACATCCTCCTGACAGACCAACACCTAGAACACAAACAGAATACATTATGGAGACCACAGTCAGTCAGTATTGATAACAGAAATAATGCATCATGGCTGGACAGCTTCACACTCTGACATGTAACCATTAAACATGCTGACTGACAACTCTTTATGCAGCATTACATTGCTAAACTGTACTAAATTCACCCTGTGCATCAGAACTATGTTAGCATGTCCCTGCTCCGATGGTATAGATTACAGGGATGTATCACAGGTGTCATCATATGCACAGGGTGTGGTGTGGGTTTGCCAGAGGCCTAGACTGAGCCAATTGGTTGACATCATGTGTGTGGGTTGGGGTTGTGTATTGCATGGGCCATGAAGAGGTGTTGTGTAAGTATGGATGTGCCCTAGCTGTGATGGTGATGTGTGTTTATGGATGCGCACAGTTCTGCCATGTTGCTGCATATACAGGGTTATGTTGGACAGCTGCAGACTGTACATGCCAGGGTGTACAGTTCTCTGTGTCCAGCCACGAGCATGGGAACTGGGCCTGCCAGGGGTTCCACTGGCACAACCAGACTCAAGGCCTGACAGAGTAGTACTCTCTGATGATGACTGTTGTCTGCTGGATCTGCGTCCATGTTGGGACCGGCCAGGACCACATGTCCATGGCCTGCTGCATTGTGTTGTGTTGTGGACAGCACACTCTGCAGTTGTACTGCTGGTACTGCCACTACGGGAGTGGGAGCGAGATGTTGCATGGCCACGTAGACCTTCAGCTCTTCATGGCACTGTCCTATGTCCACATGGCTGATGGCCAACTCCCACCACATGCTCCAACACAGACATCCCATGGTCAAGGACTGCCACCATCTCACCTAACCAATCATCTATCCATGACCTCAGCATAATAACGGTGGGCATCTGCAAGATCACAGATGTCATGCATAGCAGGAAGATTTGCCATCTGGATCCTGAGATTCTGTTTGGTGTGAAGTTCCATACGTACCTATCCCTCTATGATGGTCTGAAACATGTATCTGGTGACACCTGCTGTGGCACTTCTGGCAGGGCCATGATGGACAGCAGTCCTTCTCCGAGAACCCTTCTTCATCCGCCTCTTTGGGACCTTGCCTGTTATCCAGCTATGGCTTGTGTCTACAGACACACTTTCCATAGTCACCACACTTTCCTGTCCCATGCCATCACCTGCCACCTGTCCATCATCTATGGCCAATGATGATGGGACATGTGTGAGCATTGTGACTGTGCAGGGATGGGGTGGACAAAAGTGAGATGCCAACCAATGGCACAGATATAGCCCCTGACAACCCCGCCTGTGCCTCACTATGTCTATCATCATTGTCAGAGTCTGCAGAGACACTGACATCAGTTTCAAAGCAGGAGGGACCCTGACCCCCATCACCACCTGTAAGGGGAAAACAATATATCTAATTTAATACCTGTACATTATGGTTTACTTACACGTACACACACACACACACACACACACACACACACACACACACACACACACACACACACACACACACACACACATGCACACAGACAGGTAAGGTGAGGCGGCACAAAGATATTGCCCTGACCTCACATTACTCAACAGTTGACATGCATGACACATGGCCTTCAACATCATGCATTGCAGCCATTCTTAATCCTTGTTACTAACAATCTACATCTCTGGGATGCATAAGTCATGTTAGTAGTTGATGCCCCTTCCCCCTAGCACACATTGCACCCATGTACACATTACTGCTGTGCATCTGTATAGCATACTGGCATCTACTGTAGACCACACCTCACAACTGTACAAATCATTGCTGAATGTGTAGATGGGCACTTATGTTTGCTCTGTTCCTCACAACCCCTATGTGTTTCTCTGACACATAATGGGATGATATGAGGACTGATGTTACTATTTAATGACATACATTTGATTTGCACATCTCATCAGTGGCAGTGAATGCATGTGCAATTAAATCTGGTTACACCAATGACCTTCTGAGCATAACATGGATATGATAAGCATACACACCAGCCTCTTGTATGATATAAAATGAGACCACATTACTGCATTTGAAAGCATGTGACATATTACCCCTGTGCAATCCAATCAAGAAACAAACAAATGTGTTAGTTGTGAAGTTACTGAATGAGATGCATACAATATTGTGGTTGCATAGCCCCTTAACACCCTTAAACCAATGCTTTATTAAAGCACCTGTTAATTGAACTAAAGCAGTCGCTCTTCCTGGGAAGGGTATATTAGCATGGCACATCTTGCCTTGGCATTATTTGGACAGACTTCCCTACAAAGGTCCTCCGACTCTGTCATATTGCAAGGCCAGCTCATGTGCACAGCCCTTGGAGGTCACACTGGGGGTTTACTATTGATGTTGTGTCTGGGCTTTGTCTGGCCCAATTCATAACCTTGACTCTGTTCAGACAGAGCCATTCTCAGCTAGCTTTGGATGTATGCTTCAATTCATTGTTGTGTTGGAAGCTGAAACCCCTCTCCATCCTCGGCCATAGTGCAGATGCTTGACAGCTTTGGCACATACATGAGTGTTATTTGTAACTGTTCAGAATTCCCAGCACCATGTCTACATGCCTAGTTCCAACTCATGAACAGCAACCCTAAAGCTGGACACTGTCACCATCAAGCTTAAATGTGTGGATGGTGATCCTCAGGTGAAGTGAGGTGCTACTTGTGCACCACACATAGCTTTAGGAATACTGTCTGTAGGTTTGAACCTTTGTCTCATGACACCATTATACATTGCAGCCCGTGCCTTTGGGAGACTTGATATTATGTTTTGCTACCTGTACACAGCCCTGGATAGTGTTTAATGTTGGTAAATGCCTATGTCTACTTACCCTACCCCATAGGCCACATTTATGCAGAATCCAGGCAATTGTTGCCACATGTACTACACAAGCAGTACTTGCCAGAGATACCTGCAACCCTCTCAGTGTTGCTGCATGTCTCCTGGCAGCCTCCCTGACCAGTTCTCAAGATGTCTTGTCATCTGTTTTGGAGGTACATCTGGTTAATTTCAACAGCACTGTTGTCCCATACTCAGTCCACTTGTAAATGACTGTCTGTACTGTGCTCCATGGTATATGCAAATGCTGTGGTAATGTCACTGTACCCTACTCCTGACTGATACCCTTTAGATATAAAATCCCTTTGACACTTTGTAAGATGTGTGCAAGCCCTGGCTGCTTCTGTTGCAGGCAGCTGAGCAAATATCATGAACATACTTCTTGGATAGCAGACCCTTATGTCATGAATATATTGATTGGACAATAGACCCTTATGTCATGAACATACTGCTTGGGCAGCAGACTGTTAGTGTTACACTGATTCCCTGTACTTGATGGCAAGTGTGTACACAAGTAGAGTACATGCTGTCAGTGCATCACAAGCTGCCTCCACAATATGTTATTCTGAGGGTGTGCACACATATGTATCCAATGTATTATAGGGTTTGTATACCCCATATTTGGTGAATAACATATTTGTTTTTGTTTTGCAAGTTAATTGTTCATGTTATGGTCACACTACCAGTTTGAAAAGATGTAGAATGCAATAGTGTGATCTGTTGTGTATATATCACAAACACTTGGCATCTTAATAGGGGTGTGTACACTGTTGTATCCACTGTATAACATTAATATGTCATGCATATCCCTACTGTAGCCCATTTGTCCGCCCACTTTGTTGGTCTCTGTCCAGACATCTTGCACTGACAGGTTGTGAGTTATGCTACAGGAATATTACATACCCTTCAGATATGCCCCCATTGTGACCACTGTGATGCACTACAGTTAACAGCAACAAAAGTGAACATGCACATCATGCATTATGGCTAGGAGTGATATTTGTGTATATGACAAATAGCATGGCCTTAACATGCACGGGGTATTGGTAAACCACAACAAAACAATTCCATACTCACCAGCTACAGGCTGCTGTTCCACGTGTTGATCCTAGGGACCTAAATAGTTGTGGTAGGGAGGTACTTTCAACAGACTCTCATGTGACCTTGGTACAGGGTGGAAGCAGCATTCTTGCACATTAACAGTACAAGCACCAATACTACAAAATATGCTGCCCATCACCATAAATGTGCACGTCTGTGTATTACTATATACCATCAACACCTACTATCTTATCTGACATATGCATGTGGACACTATACATATACAACTAGATATGCAGCAGTATTCTAGTAATGTGCACTGGGGCCTTACCTGCATGCTCCACATCCATTGTGTGGGTGCAACCCACCTCCACAATGTTTTCTTCAGCTTCCTGTGGGATGCTTTGAGTGGGTGCCTGAGGAGTTCTTCGGTGGGCCCCTCACAATGGCAGCAGCCCTTTGCCAGGCATGGCGTATGAGGCCAGTAGCGTGATGCCGAACCTGCTCATATGTTCTGCCATGTAGGCCAACATCATTTATCCTGTGGAGAAGAGCGTTCCACAGGGCAGTCCTCTCCTGCAGATCTTGTGGCCTTCTGCTAAATAGTACTGCATGCTGTTAGGTGACAGCTTCAATGATGCATACTGTTTCTGCCTCAGTGAAGGCAGGCAGTCTGGGCCTTTGCATTGCACCTGGAAGACATAAACAGGAGAACACATCACAGGACCTCATACAGTTGTCAAATTGCACATCAACAGTGGATATCAGTCACCACCACTCACAACTACATACAAACCCTCTAGTCTATCACAACAATATCAGCTTGCATTGCAGTCCTGGCCCTGATGTGTCATATTCTCCCCAATAATGTACACTTAATTGCATAATCCTCTATTCCCCATTCATTTCTGTGTAGAGGGATGACAGTGGCCATCCTCCATGTGGATGGGGTGTGGATGGTGGCATGGCTGTGTTCGACTATAGTGTGTGATGGAGCTGTGAGCACATGCCTGACTTCATATAGGAGGCAGACAGGGATGTTATCAGGCCCCATGGAAACTTTCTGTTGTTGCCATCAGTAGGCAATATGCACATGCGCACCATTGGTGAGGGGAGGGGTGCAGTTGCTGTGCATATCCCGCTATACAAATGGGGGGGGCAGGGTGGTGATGATCCCCACCTAACCTGTCTGATGCAGGTTACCTGCAGCCATGGCATGTGTGCATGAGGGCATCTCTTGTGGACAGCCCTATTCAGGTCAACACACAGATGTACTCTTGGATGTAGGTCTGGGCACTGGCATGCACATGCCCAAACTGTAATTTACATCTTGTGACACCATTCCTTTGTTGATTGGGATGACCGCTTGAGGTCATTGTCATGTTGACAGGTAAAATCCCTCTTTGTCTTCAGCTTTCTAGATGACTATAGGTTTTAGGACAAGGATGACTGTTATTTGGAAGTGTTCATAATTCCCTCCACCTTAACTAAAGGTCCAGTTCCAGCTTAAGAAAAGCAACCCGAAAGCATGATATTGCCACCACCATGCTTCACCGGGGGGATGGTGTTCTTTTTGTGATGAAAATTGTTGTTTTGGGTCAGACATACCTTTTGGAACTGTATGCCAAAGAATCAACATTGGTCCCATCAGACCGTGACACATTTTCCAACATGCTTTTGGGAGATTTGATGTAGTGCTTGCCAATGTTAGTCTGGCCCTGGATGTTTTTCTGTGTATGAAAAAGCTTCCATCTTGCTACCCTGACCCATAGGCCAGACATATGGGGAATACAGAAGATTGCTGACACGTGTTACGCACCCAGAACTTGCCAGATGTTTCTGCAGCTCCTTCAGTGTTGCTCTAGGTCCCCTGTTAGCCTCCATGGCCAGTTGTCATCTTGTCATTTCATCCCTTTTGGATGGACGTCCAGCTGTTATCAGCATCACTGTTATCCCATATGTTCCCCACTGTTTGATGACTGTCTGCACTGAATTCCATGGTATATACAGGGGTGTGGACTGTTTTTCTACTCTTCTCCTGACTGATGACTTTCCACACTGAGATCCCTTTGAGCTTATAAGCTCTCTGCAAAACATGGCTTTTGCTTTAGCAGGCAATTCAGTAAATGTCAAATAAATCCTAGTAGGATGGCTGAACATTATTTCTGGGTGATCAAAGTCTCTTTAATTGATGGTTTGTGTGTACCCGAGAAGACGGAACGCTGAGCTTACAGCAAGAGGTGCAGCTACATGGTATTACTCTACATGTGTGTATATGTATGCAACCAGCATATAGTACATATGTTATGTTTACATTGTCTCCCCTACCAGATTTCTTTGTTTTCAAATCGAATTGTACAGGTTATGGGTCACATTCAAGGTGGGAAACATTTTGAAATGATTATCTGTGGTCTCATTTTCATACAGCACACAAACCTGGCATTTCAACAGGGGTGTGTACACTTTTGATATCCACTGTATATAAGGTTCATATAGCTGTTAGTGGTAGGCATGGACAGAGGGTCATGACACAGTTGGACACTTCTCTGATTACAAGGTGATAATCATGCCTATTCTAGTACCCATTACAGTGTCAGGGCAATGCAACAGGCAGTATTTTTATACATTTATGTCTGTTGTATACACTGAAACTGATATTGTACACATGTACAACATGCACAATCTATTTATCTGACTGCTTGCAACCCATTGTATTTGTTTTGTGTCTTCCAGCTGAACATATGCATACATACATGTGCCTCTCAACCTTTAATAGCAGGACGTCTAGACAATGGCACACATACATGAGTGGCAAAGGCACATCAATATTGACACTACATAAATATAGCTGCAACATACATAATTAAGTTGATTGCACAGTAGGCTTTGACATCACAGTGATAACTAAGGTTGATGTCCAACAGTCATAACTAGGTATTATGTTACAATGTCATTGCTCACAGACTTGCCAACGGTTTGGCTGAGATAACACAACTGCATGTGTATGTGACTACAGATACCAGGCACAACTGTGCTAATTGTCCAGCAGAACACCGATGAATGTTATGGATTCACTATATCACATGCATTTCAACACAAGTGCTCTATATAGTTCTCTTAGATTTACATGACAAATGTGTATCAGACTCATATTCACAGCTAACATATGGATATGTACAATATCTCTGTAGCTGGCCTAGCAGTGGCACAATCAGTAATTTTTGACAGACACTCCAGTGGTTGTCATATGTGAGCTGTCCTTTCCTGGAGTGAGTCAGGGTACTGAGCTGTGTTCTATGTCACAGCAGAGAAAGCCAGATGCTATGGCCATAGGTGCTGTTCAGCAGGACATCACTACAGCAAGTCTTGTTGATACATAATTCTTTCAAACTCCTATTTCCCATTATTAGAAAACACATAGTACATTCACTTACATGCTTACTTGTTTCACATACCTTTCTTTTTTGACTGTGCAGTGTGTTATATCAATATGTACTCACGTTCTTTTTGTATGCTCACTGTCAAGTACTGGTAGACAGATGGTTTGAATAGGTGGCAGCTTGCCTTTTGTAGGTAATGCTTTGGACCAGGTGATGGCCTGTGCACCAATTGGTGTTCCACACTTGCTAATTACATGCAGAGCAGCTGTATAGTTCTTCCAATAGCCAATGTCATGGCAACACACTCCTATAATTGAGTACTTCATGTGAGCATTGTCCCTTTACCTTGCCTGTGAGGAGAACATCCTGGAGGTGTGTGAGCTACAGAGTGTTGCAGACAGCAGGTGGGAATCACTCTTACAACAAGACTTGTGGAGACAGGGCAACTAAATCATGACAAAGGTTTCAGACTTAGGGACAGAATGTGAGTATTGCTGTTATATAGTTTGAATACTGCTAGTTTTACAGGGTTTGTGTGTACATGCTAGTTCTGCATGGATTTCAGTCTGAAAAAGTTATATGCCTGCATAGCTCCCGACTTTACAGCTATCCCCATAATGACCAGAGGTTTGCCTGTTATGTTTGGTCTGTTCCCCAGACAGGTGTTATCCTTGACAAATCAGTGGTATACTCTGCTGATTACTATCAGTAAATGGCAACATCCATTTGTGTTTCTGACTTCATATCCCCCAGAACAGATATGTTGCAATCAACCCTGTAACAACAGCAACTTCCTCAGTGTATAACAGCAATATTTCAAATATGGCTCTGTGTTTGGGCCTCCTTCCTCCACTTATATGTGAGGCTTTGTGCAAATGTCATGCAGTAAGAGGTTGATAGGTATGGTCTATCATTTTTAAGTGCTGTCATTCCTGCTAGCATCCCAGTGATGTTGTGGAATCTCACACATGTTGTGGGGTAGGTGGCATACATATGAGTGCAAAGGCTGGACAGCATGTGGACCCTGTAAAGGCAAGAGGTTAGTGTGTGGAATAGTAAGATATGTTTTAATATTAGGCTGTTAGAACATGTGAGGGATATTACTAATTAGAAGGGCAACAGGTCTATAGCTGTAAATTGTCATACATTTCACCACTGGGGACAGTAGTGGGTTACAAGGTACTTTTATGGAAAAGGTATGTTTCTTAGTTTGATAGAACACTTATGACAGAACCGTTGTTATGTAAAGCATCAATTTACATTGTAACATTTAATACTTTATCCCATAAAGGGTTAGCTGAGCAGTGTAATTGGAGGCTGTGTACTTAAATACATAATTAAGTGTTAATTGCTTCTTGTATTTAAGGCAAGTATGTTTTGTAATGTAATATTTGAAGGCAAAACACATTAAATATTTGTGTGGATTACTGGCTGGTTGTTTTTCATTATACTATCTTCAGTCATTTAGTTGTGTTTCTATGTCCATCGACCTGTCTCCCCACTTCATCTGGCTTGGTCCAGACTTGTACTGATGTGTTCTGGGGTGTGACAGCACTGCAATTGACAAATAATGTATCTCTCTCTCTCTCTCTCTCTCTCTCTCTCTCTGCATATATGTATATATATCTATGTATATGTATCATTTGAATCATTATGGATTCCGCAGTGCTCATTCCCTATGGTAAACTGACTGTACTGCATGATATGTGTGAAGAAACATCATAACATCCTGCAGCTCAGATGGCTTAGTAGTCAAGAGTTGTGACTATTGTGTACAGGTCCTGGGTGCAAGGCATGTTTATATTTTGTTGATATGCAAGTGTATATGATTTCCTTTACATAACATGCCTATATGGGCTGTCATTAGAGTAGCAAGGAGTGTGACTATACTGTATGGGACACTTGGGTGGTTTCATATGTTATATGCACTCACATTTCCATTGTACACCAGCTACACTAACATGGTGACAGAAATACTTTACCACATATTTTACTATTAAAATAGTAATTTTAACACTGCTTTTCAGTGTAAAATGTGATTGCCTGTTTTAGTACTCGAGCCTTGGTGGATGTCTCCAGTTTGCAATCAATGACAGCTGTGGGGTACCTAACCTGTGATCTTATTTGCTTGTGTCTTTGTATCTCTGGCATTGTTAACAGACTGTTAGGATTGTGTAGAAGTATAGTTTGTATATGTTGTTTGGGCTGTGTAAGGTGGGGGTACCTGTGAGTGGCATGGACCCTTTCTATCTGACTGTGTATGCTACTCTGGTCCGGGACTCTGGGGAATGCCATCAATAGATACTAATATCCCTGTAGTGCATATTATCTTTGCAAATGCATGTGTAGAGCCCCAGAGGTGGACTTCGGTAGTGTTATGTCAGTCTGCTTGC
>NC_056730.1:49817333-49824833 GCF_019279795.1 Protopterus annectens | reverse complement strand
TTGCAACCCACCTAGTGATATAGGGGTTGATGCCTAGCTTGGTGAGTTTTTCTATGATTCCTGAGTGGGGAATTGTACCAAAGGCCTTGGCCAGATCAAGGTAGGCTGTATGAACCACCTTGCCTTCATCCACGGATCTGGTGACTGACTCAAAGAAGTCGGCCAAGTTCATAGGTTCATAGTTTCATAGTTAGGTACTAGGCTATTGGTCCTAGGGCCTATATAAGCCTAGCCAAACAGTACCCTGGATTTTGCCACCCAAGAAAATTATTTTCCTGTGCCCCTGTCAAGCAGAGCCACAGAAGTGATCCCCGGGGTGAATTTCCTATCTCCCATCCAATCATCAAGATTTTTCTTGAAGAATGCTAATGAGGAGCTTTGTTTGATATAGATAGGTAGTTTGTTCCAGAGTATGGGAAGTCTCTGAGACAGGAATCTATCCCTCCAGCATGTTCTGTTTATTGTGGTGACAAGGTTTAGGTCCCTAGAGCGTGCAGCTTGGAGGGATTGGGATTTCTTTATGTGGAGCATGTCCAACAGCTCTGGGTTTGACATAGCTTTGTATGTTAGGCAGAGATTGCCTCTCTGTAGGTGATATGCAACAGAGTAAAGCTGGAGTTTTTTGAGACAGTCTACGTAGGGCATCTCTTTGAGGCTGGTAATCCTCTTTGTGAGGTATTTCTGTGGTCTTTCCAGTTGTTGTAGATGTCTTGTGAGGTATATACCAAAAGGGGTGTTGTACTCTATAATGGGTCTAATGAGTGATGAGTAGAGGGGAACAATGACCTCTTTTATCCTGGATGAGAAACCTTTTGTGATGAGGTGTGCCACGTAGAAGGATTTCCTGACTAATGTGGCAATGTGATTATCAAAAGAGAGACATGATCTACCCTTCACAAAACCAAACTGTGTAGAATCCAAAGTTTGGAGATTCCCTAAATCCTTGTTTATTAGGTCCATGATGATGCATTCCATAGCTTTGCATATCATACTTGTCAGGCTAATTGGGAGATAATTCCCAGAGTCTGTAGTCGATCCTCCTTTGTGGAGAGAGAGGACTGTAGCAGTGCACCATTTGATAGGGATAAAGCCTGAGGTGAGGCTGTGATTGAACAGGACACACAGGTGAGGTGCCAGATCACTCTGTAGTTCACGTAGAACACAGCCAGGGATACTGTCAGGTCACACAGAAGCTTTATTATTGGCCTTGGCAGTGCTATTTTAACCTGTGCAGCAATAATACTGGGTGCCTGGCAAGCTACTGGGATTGTGATTGGTCCTTTGGGGGGAAGAGGAGTAAAGTTAGCCCTGAATCTGTTGGCCAGTATATTGGCAATGTCTGTTGGCTCAGTATAGGTGGTATTATTGTGTGGTAGCTCAGAGCAAATCTGGGTATTGCCATGGAGATTCTTTACATAACTATAGAAGGCCTTGTGGTTGTCTTTACTATCTACTGCAATTCTGTTTTCATAGCTAGCTTTAGAGGATTTGATGAGGGATCTCAAACCTATTGTTGAGGCTGATAAGGGAGTTTTCCAGTCTTGGGACTTCGCCTTATTCCACATCAGTTTCCTCCTTCTGTTGTAGAGTTTGTTTATGGCAGGGGACCACCAGGTTTACTTCCTTTTTTTTGACAAAAGCATCTTGGTTCTATTGGGTATGGCGAGATCCATGCATTTGTTTATATGTTCGTATAGTGCATTGGAGTATGATTCGGCGGTCATGCAATTATTCTCCATTTGCATGGGTGCTGTGAAGTTAGCCACCTCTGTTTTTAGGAACCCAAAGTTAGCTTTGGAGAAAGTTTTCATGGTGGTTACCTTTGTGGGGGTGGGGGGGGTGGGAGGGATGTTGATTTCCAACTTGATTAGTTTGTGGTTGGATCTACCCAGGGAGGAGTTGACTATTGGTGTAGAGCAATGGTCACCCATGTAAGTAATGACCTGGTCAAGGATGTTGCTACCTCTAATGGGGGTAAGAACCAGCTGGTCCAGAGCATTGGAATTAATGAATTCCAAAAAGCATTGGGCAAGTGTATTGGTACATGAGTAGTTTTCCCAGTTAATGGAGGTGTAGTTGAAGTCGCCCAGTATGAGAGTGTTAGGTTGGACCCTAATATTCTCCAGGGTGCTTAGGAATTTGGAATGTGAGTCTTGGGACATGGTTGGGGACCTATAGAAGACTATGACCTGAATCGCTGTCTTACCCAATGTTAGCTGCACCTGACGTATCTCAGATATGTTATGTTTGGCTACCAGTCAGGAGGTGTGCCCATCCTTTATGAAAATGAAAACACCACCGCCTTTGGAGCTTTGGTCCAAGTTCTGGGGCCGAAAGGTGTGGAATGAGTTATAGCCTGGTAGTGCAAGGGTGCTTTCTGCTGCCTTGAACCAGGTCTGTTACAGCACAAATGTCGATGTTCTTCATTTTAAAGAGTGCTTCAAGTGAGTGCATTTAGAGATTGACTTCTAGCATTGAGCAGCATGACTATCAGATGGCATTTGTTTGTAGCTGTTACAGCGGTCATTTGGTCTTTGGACCACTGCCTAAAAAAGGGACTATAGGGGTGGCAAGAGGCCTGGCCAGTATCTGGAAGCCCAAGGCTGACAGATGGAGGCCATCTCTGGCAAAGCATCAAGGTCTGTCAATCATGTCATCCCAGTCAGACAGATACTGGATCCCCTTAGAATGACACCAGAAACTTAGCCAGTTGCTGAAATCAATAATTTTCTGCTTGTTCTGTGGTATTATTTTGGGTGATTGTAGGATGCTGCTCAGGGTTAGGGTCATACCCACCCGGGCTACATAATCCAAGAGCTCCTCCATGTCTCTTTTCATGTAGTCCAGGGAGGTACATCTCAGGTCATTCACACCCACATGTACAATGACAGAGTCAGATATTGCTTTTTTGATATCTGTTCATATGTTGATATAACAAAATATATATGTATATTTTCTATACACATTTGTTTTATATGTATAGCTTTATATATCTGATGTATATACTTATTAATATTTATCTATCACCATACACATCTATATGTGTATATTTAAATATACTAAACATGACTGATTCCACAGTGTTTGTTCCCTACTATTCTATACCTGTACTGAATGATATATTTGAAAAAAAAAACAGCATTCATTATTGCATCTCAGATGGTGCAGCGGTAAATTTCTCTGAGTATGGTGTACATGGTCCTGGGCCCAAGACTTGGCAGGGCTGATGATTTTGTTGCTGGGCAGAACAGTGGCTGCTGGAGACAGGGTGATTAAGGCAGCTTTAAGCAGTTGTAAGTGGGTTTGGGTAGGTTTGCATGATGCTAAGCAATGGTAATACATGAGTAAATGAATACATGTTTACACCATGTAGGATTTACTCACTGATGCTTACCAGTGCACAAAACTGCTTAGCATTTACATTTAAGTAATGCTTATACCTGCTAAGCATAGCTCAGCCCTGGTAACTATTGCTCACATTCCAGTCTTATAAAATAGCAGAGTAATGATATCATGTAATAAGTGTATTTATTTTCCACAACATAACATACTTCTATGTGCTGTCAATACAGTAGCAAGGAGTGTGACTATACTGTATGGGACACTTGGGTATACATGGGTAGTATGACATGTTTTTTTTTTTATACATGGGTAGTATTACATGTTATATGCACTCACACTTGCATGTTACACCAGCTATAGTGCACTGATTGGCAAAAATAATTTAACACATATTGTATTATTAAATTAGTACTTTTAACAGTGCTTTTCCATGTAAACGTAGATTGCAAATTGTAGTACTTGAACCGTGCACCCCTGCATGCAAGGTTGGGACACTGAGTACTACACTATCTTGTTCTTGGTGTTTGAGCTGTATTTTTTCATGTATCTCCTACTGGATATTAATATGATATTATTATATTAACTGTAGAGTACTATGTTTTTGGCCATGTCATTGAGGACTGCTGTCATGTAGTAATGGCATACATTTCAGTTTCAGACTTCTACCCTTAAAAACATTCATCCTAATGCATGACCTGTTTGTTATCTACTGTCTGTCTGTCCTCTCTGCAGATGTACAGATGTCAGGTATTGATAAGGCCATACAGCTATGTAGGTGTCCACATAGTATTGCGCTGTGGGCCTGGACACTGCCGCTAGTTCCAACATATGGGACATCCTTCATGTGGTCCTTGCCTCTTTTCCTTGACTGTGTGAGGGACATTACAGAGGTGGTAGGCTACAGATTCACAGGACAGGACATTTGGAGACAGCCCAACAACATGGGGGACATATACCCAGAATTGTGAACAGAGTCTATGTCATCAGTGCTGTTATACACATGGTGGGTTGATAGATTGACAGGGTTTGTGTGGACATGAACTTAGTGAATAACTGCATGTCTGACAGTGATATGTCTCTGACATACCTCTCCACTGCCATGCTGTCCACAGACTGGCCACACGTTTGCCTGCTATGTTTTGTCTGTTACCCAGACAGTTGTTGTCCTTGGAAAATCAGTTGCGGACTCTGGGGAATGAAGTCAGGTAATACTTACATCCATTGGTATTACTGACTTCATATTCCTCATAAAGGATATGTTACAACAACCCCAGTAACATCAGCAACTGTCTCAATTTATGACAGCAATATGTCCAGTCTACCCCTGTGTTTGTGTCTTTGTCCCCAAATGATGTCAGGCTTTGTCCAGATGTCACGCACTGTGAGGTTCAGACATATTTAGTATCATCATTTCTTGCCTTCATTCCTACTACCATTCCAGTGATGTAGTAGACCCACAGACATTTCAGGCAAGAGGCCATAGATATGAGTCCTGAGCCTGCACATTCTGAGGTGAACTGTACATTTGAGAGGTCTGTGTATGTCTGGACACTGTTAATAGACTGTCAGGATTGTGTACACATGTCTCTTTTATGTGTTAATTGGGCTGTGTATGGAGGGGGGTAGATGTATTTGTTATGGCTCCTTTTTATCTGACTGTGCATGCTGCTCCAGTTTCTGCTGGTCTATTGTCTGTATGTATTTGTAGGGGCAGACTAAGACATGTCCTGTACCATGGTCAGGATTCAGATTACACTGAGAATTGGGCCAGTATATGTAGGGTAAATATGTGAGTGGCAAACAATGATGTATTTGTTCATGTAGTATACTTTACTGTTCACTTGACTTACCAATATGTGACTGTGACTGTGATGATACTGGTTGTGGGTATGCACTTTCACACTGGTGTCTGTTTTTCAGTGCTGTTACATCCCTGTAGTGCCTGATATATTTGCAAATACATGTGTAGTTACCCATAGCAGATTTGCTATTTCAATTACTTGTACTATTTCACTAAATATATATTAGAGCAGACAGGATGGTGCTACTGCAGCAACTGTCTCAGCTTGTCTATGCCAGTATTTCAGATATGTCCCCATGTTCATGCCTTCCACCCAACACTTTGTCAGCTTTGGTCCAGATTCAATGCAGTAAGGGGTTCTAAGCATACCTTTCAACTGGCTGCATTGTTTCAGGTTGTCCAGGCTTATTGCTCATATTTCTGTTCTCTTATACAGATTAGTCTCATTTCTCTGGTAAATCACTGTAATAATATGGGGATCTCTGTCAGTAAATGATGACACATTTCGTTTTCAAACCTCACAGCCATCAGAATATGTATGCTGAAACAAACTGTGTTACTCTGGTAACTATCTACATTTATGAAGGCAATATTTGAAAGAGGTCCCTAGTTTGGGGCCATTGTTCCCCCATTCTGACACCCTTTGGACAAATTTGTTGCACTAAGAGTTTGAGAGGTATGACTCTGAGATACAACTCCACTACATGTTCTGACCACATATATGTTTGTATATATATATATATATATATATATATATATATATATATATATATATATATCACACAATATATATATAGTTGTATGTATGTATATATATATTATATATATATATATATATATATATATATATATATATATATATATATATATATATATATATATATATATATATATATATATATATATATATATATATATATATATAGATATAGATATATATATAGTTTTATAATATATATCTCTATATATATATATATATATAAATATATATATATATATATATATATATATATATATATATATAGATTCACTTTAGAAGCTCGAAATACTGAAATATTGAAATTCTGTATTTCAAGCCCATAAAGTGGAATCCTGAAAAGAGTGCAATGCAACCTCAGAAGCACGAAATTCAAAACTTCGCATACCGGAGGTTTTGAATTAGCACTTCTGGTGTTTCACTGTGGTTATGAATTCAGGTAAATGGTGATGTGTTAACTGTTTTGGGTAGGGGCTGTGGTGTGTGTTAGTGTGTTTTGTTGCTGTAATGTGTGTGCGAGGAGAATGTAGCTTGTGTGGTGGTGTTTTGTGTGTTTATGTGTGTAGTGCGACCTCTGAGTTAGAATATTTAAGTAGGGGGGTGTGGGGGTGCAGCCCCCCACATGGGGGGGTGCAGGGTGGCTTCCCCCCCTGCTTTTGTGTAGTACAGAGCTTGTGTGTGTGTGTGTGTGTGTGTGTGTGTGTGTGTGTGTGTGTGTGTGTGTGTGTGTGTGTGTGTGTGTGTGTGCGCGCGCGTGGGGAGGAAGGTGTGTGTTTGTGGAGAACAGAAGCACTAATTCAAAATCTCCAGAATGCAAGATTTTGAATTTCACGCTTCTGAGTTTTCGTTCTTTTTAGGTTTCGACTTTTTAACCTCGACATAATGAATTTTAACATTTCAGTATTTCGAGGATATAAAGTGAATCCACATATATATATATATATATATATATATATATATGTATATATATATATATATTTATATATATATATATATATATATATATATATATATATATATATATATATATATATACACATATAGGTTCATAGCTTCATAGGTGTGTACTAGGCTAATGGGCCTGGAGCCTTTAGAAGCTTAGCCCATAGGATTACCCTGCTATCATCCATCTGACCTTAGCTCACAGTGTCTCCGTCAAATAGAGTCACTGGAGTGATCCCCAGGGTGGATTTTTTATTTCCTTTCCACTCATCAAGATTTGTCTTGAAGAGGGTCAGTGAGGTGCTCTGCTTGACATGTATGGCAAGTGTATTCCATAGCATGGGCACGCTCTGGGTTATGAACCTGTCCATCCAGGATGTTGGGTTGATTGTGGTAATGAGGTTGAGGTCTGTGGAGTGTGTGGTGCAAAGGGATTGGGATTTCTCTAGCTCTAGCATTTCTAACAGAGTTGGGTCAGACATAGCTTTGTAAGTCAAGAAGAGATCGCATCTAAGTAGGCAATATGAGACAGAGAATAGCTGGAGTTTTTGGAGTCTGTCTAATTAGGACAAGTATTTAAGGCCTAGGATCTTGTTTGTGGGGTACTTTTGCAGCCTCTCCAGTTGTTGCAGGTGTTTAGTGAGTACATGCCAAATGG
>NC_056730.1:49794833-49812333 GCF_019279795.1 Protopterus annectens | reverse complement strand
TAAGGCAATTAGACCAAATTACATGTGTTCAGTGGACATGCATGTGAAATGGACAGCTATGTATGGGGCGATACAAATTGCCTTTTTTTTTTTTTTTTTAGATAAGGTGGGAGTGGGATGTTGGGGAAGGAAAGAAGGTTAGATATGGTGAGAGTGGGATGTTGGGGAAGGACAGTAGATATATTTGGGAAGGTAGGTTGGGTAGGAAGACAGACAAGACAGACAAGACAGCATACAGTGATGGTATATGACACATGTGGGGGTAAATAATTTGGAGAGGAAGTGTTGTTGGGTATCAAATGCCAATGAGCCCCCAAATGGATGCAGTGGGACTGAGGTCCCCACCCATGGGCAGTCACCACTGCACCTTTACAGCCCTAAAGGTGGCTGTTCAGGGGGCTGAGGAGGAGAGGCAGGCTGACCCTCAAGATGCACCATGTGGCCCTCAAGATGGTGTAGGAGATATCTGAACTCCTCTCAAAGCTCGTTCCATGCCAATCTCCGGACCTGACGATGGGTGACAGTGTCCTGTCCACAGCTGCTCCCAGGGGAGGGACAGGCCCCATCCCCTGAGGTGTTTCCAACCTAAGGTGGTACAAGACCAGTGGATGAGGAGATCCCAGTTTGGGTTTCAGACATGCTGGGGCCTGGTGTCAAGGCCAGTTGAGGTGGAACAGGCAGATCAACTGGGATTGGCGTTCCTAGAAATGCTATGGTGTTGCAGTTTTATAACATATGTTGGTTAGTCATGAAAAACACATTCTAGGATTAGTTATAACAGCATATACAGGTATTCCCATTAACCCAAAACAACAGATTTGGAACAGTTGCATATCAAACAGAACACATGCATATATGGAACCACAGTGGGCATTATAATGGCATGCAGGTTCTATTGATAGCAACAGGTGAGCAATGATAGTATTTGAACAGGGAACATTAATAGTAAAATGTTTAAATATTTGTAGAACAATAGGACACATGTCCCAGCAGTAGGTTTGGTGAAAAACAAACCCAATGATTTATGTGTTTAGATTTTTGATGCAGATAGGGTAAGGAAGAGAGAGAGAGATGTCAATTAACAACTGTATAGGCTTTGATTGCTTACTTTAATGACCATTGCTCTAATCATTACTGTCCAGGTATTACCTCACTTTGCATCGACCTCTGGCCTTGGGTTGGGCAGTGGTATGTTTGTGCACAGTGTATAATTACAGCCTTCTTACAGTTAATTTATACCTTTTCCTACCTGGCAGACCTGTGGATGAAGTTCCTGTTAACACTACCTGACTGTTTCTACCCATATTCACATTGGCAGGGTTACATATGTGCACTCATAGTGTGTGTGTGTGTGTGTGTGTGTGTGTGTGTGTGTGTGTGTGTGTGTGTGTGTGTGTGTGTGTGTGTGTGTGTGTGTGTGTGTGTGTGTGTGTGTGTGTGTGTGTGTGTGTGTGTGTGTGTGTGCGCTACTGCCATAATCTGCCTTGATTTCTATCAGTCACCCTGGGTGTGGGCGGCAGTGACCACTAGCTGTGACAATGTGACACTTGAGGAACATTTCTTGGAGGAGACTACTTGATGTATGTACTTATCTTGCTATCATTTGCAGCCTTGGGCTTGGACAATGGGTGTTGTACACAGTGTATAAGTGCAGCCTTCTTACAGCTAATTTATGTATTTTCTTACCTGGTAGACCTGTGGAGGAAATTTGTGTTAACATTACCTGACTGTTTCTACACATATTCACATATTCCTGGGTGAAAATATGCATACAGGTTACTACCACTCCCGGGATTTGAACAATGACTTTGCGTGCTTCATCAGAATGAGCTATTGAGAAACTGCTGTCGCTTGTTTGACTGTTTTCTGCCTAATAAACCCTTGGTTGTATAATTTGACATTGTGATTCTGATATTCATGCATGGCAGATAGTTCTTATACTGTGTAGTCATACTTTGACATAGCACAGTCTGGAAAACATTGGTTAACACAATATTCCTATTCAGGTATCAGATCTTGGTGCATGGAGTATTTAATAGAGTCAATCTCCTGTTTGACAACTCCACAATCTTTGTCAGAAGAGCCTTGACTATTTAATGCTTTCAAAGCTATAGTTGCTGTGCAGAAACTGTACACATTTTGATTCATAACAACACATACCAAAGTAAACACAACCAGTCTGGGGTTTTGATTTTTATTGACAGGTACTGACACTTTTATTGATATATCTTTTATTCAGTATAATCATACCCATTTTTAAATACTGACAGGTGACATTCATCTCCTTTCTATTTATTTGCCCTGAAAATTACAAGCTAGATTTGTACTCACCAGCCTCGTGACCACAGCCTTAGCAGCCTGCTGGCATGGGCATCCAAGTTCACGGCCCTCTCATCTGCAGCTGTACAGGAGATAGAGAAACATTTATGCATACCTATCCATCACATACACAGGCTGGACTTTGGAAAACACTTATTGATAGTGATACTTACACATGTCTGGGACATTCCCTGCCCAGGCATCTTGGATCCACTGGTTCCAGAGCTCCTTCTTCCTATGCTTCAGGTCAACAAAATGGTGCTGAACCTGCTCAGCAGTCCAAGGGATGCCAGTGGCACTGGTGAGATTGCATGCAAGATGGTACCAGGCCTCTGCTTTGTATTGGGAGCCCTGGTACAGGTCCTGCAGCAGTCTCCCTTCATGGTTTTCTACTAAGAGGTCAACCATGACCCTGGACTCCTGAATGCCCCAGCACTGCACCCGAAAGTGCACACCTTCACCAACACTAGCCATAGTGCCTGGAGTGAGGAGCTAAAACTGTTTATGAGCTGTATTCCCACCTTTGAGGTTTAGATAGGCCAGATTTCCTGCCCCTTTCCTGTGACTGGATGGTTTTGAATATGCTGAGCTAAGCTAAGCAATGGGGAAACCCGCTTAGCAGAGATAAGCATTGTTTAAAGAGATAGATGCTAAGCACTGCTTACCAGTGCATAAATCCACTTAGCTATAATGATTATTGCTGAGCTTTAAATTTAAACAATGCTTACTCAAGCTAAGAATAGTTGAGCACAATTTAGCGTTATTCAACTTTCATTTTATGGACTATCATTATTATCATGATTATTAATTATTATTATTATTATTATTATTATGATTATTATTATTATTATTATCATCATCATCATCATTATCATTTTATGTGCTTTCATTACATTATTTTGTGGCTATACTGTATGGGATACTTATTTTTACATGGGGGGTTCACATCTGTACTACACTGACACCTTATATTTGGACCTGCTACACTACCCTGGTTAACAAATATATATTATTCTCTACCTATTTCTAGGAAAATATACTTTTAGTGCTGTTTTCACAAATAAAACTGAATGGCCTGCATTGGGGTTCGAACCATGAAGGACTGCATGTTAAGTGAAAGCTCTAACCACTACACTATCTCACTCAGACTATTTTGGCTGTCTAGTTCTATTTAGCTCCTTCAAATGTTTAAGCTATGCTATGCATAGCTGCATGACGTGCACACCCGCTCAGCTAAGCTTAAACTTTATTGGGGATGGAAAAAAAAAAGAACGTGTAACATTACTCTTATAAACTTAGAAAGCTGCTAGACTAATTCAATTTGTGTTACCAGACATTTTTTGAGGGATATAAGTTATGCAACTCAAATGTATGTCACTATTTAGTGACTTCAATCCTTAGATCATCACAAAGATTTGCCAGACGGGAGGAAAAGTTTATGAGGGAAAGGTCAAAAATATGAGGGAGATCTCTGGACATTCTGCGAACATCTGGCCAGTTGAGAGCTATATTGTGGGGGGGCTGTGCTTCTGTATTTTGTCCATGGACTCTGCTATCTTGTGATAACAGTGTCCGTGGATGCTGTTACTTGCTTTAGAATTGCTGTACAGTAATTCTAGACTGCAGGAGGTGTGTGTATTGTGCGAGCAATGCTTGGACATGCCCCTTGGGCTTGTACATGGATCATGTCCATGTAGAGAGTACTGCAGCGTGCCTGTACTAATATGCAAGGCGTATTGGTGCTCTACATGGTCACAATCTTCTCTGTTCAGGAATAGCACTCTTCCTGCATGGAGTTTAATGAATACTGGGGAAAATGTGGAAGCAAAATATGGAGTCAATAAAATGATGAGAAAAAAGGCACACTTAACATGAAGGGAGTGGGCCATCTATCAATGTTTTATTAAATTCAAGATCATTTTGTATGGGAAATACAAAGGGAATGAAGTAAAGAAATGAGAATGGGAAGAAATGACTGGAAACAGGAGCTCAGACAGGAAAGTCTAGCACTGGAATAGCCATTCTTTTGGTGATAAGTGCAAAGGAAAAACTGTACAATGAGCCAGAAGAAGCTGGGGGACAAGAATGAGGCATCATCAACTTTTATGGCTGGGAAAAGCTAACATTATCTGAAGTCATGATCAAAGAATTCAGTATCTTCAGAAAAGAGGAAAAGTGTAATAGTCAATATAGTTAGGCTATGCTGGTGGCAATGGGAACTACTAATTAATTAATATAGCAAAATCTTGGCCAAAGAACTGTTACTATTTCCAAATGAGATATTTCCCAAATCTGATCTAGGTAGAAGATTGGGACATTAATACAAGAGCAATAAGAATTCAGTAATAGGTGGACACCAATCAACTTTATATACATAGAGTATATAAGGATGTGAAAAATGTAGCAATTGTACTGCTTGGCATATGCAAGGGTTTTGACACAGTTAGGTTAGACTTTCTAATTCCTATAAAATCCTTTAGAGCATAGAGACTTTAAGTTAATGGTGAAGCTTCAGGAATGATACAGGCAATGGCTTTGACAATAAAAGTATGGTATTCATCTTCATGCCTTCTTACTTTTCTTATTGAAAAGCCAGCAGAGGAATATTGCAGAATGATGTAAATAGAGAAAGAAGTCTGTGATAAAGTATTTTCCTGTTTTATATTAGAAAAGCAAAGAGAAAAGTTAAGTTTATGCTGCATAAAAGTGTATTGGACATAAAAGTCTAGTATCAGGCCATTTTGCTCTTAAATAATACAGAAAACACCTTGTCAAGCCAGAGCCATATTCTTCTATGCTGAGACTTTTTTTTAGTATTGTACTAGTAAATCTTGTATCACATCGTTTTACTCTTAAACACAGTTGTCCTCTTCATTTAAAAGCTGCTTTTTACAAAATATTTTTCATATTGCAGGTAGAAAATCTCATAAAAATCTATTATTATTACATATAAGGAGAGTACCTTTGTTTGTAAATATAGTAATCTTTTGGTCTGAACACAGAGTGCAATTGGAATCAATTTATTTGTAAATCATGGCTGACGGTTTATTATTGCTTTAACTATTCATGCTTATTAATATGATGTACTATTTTCATTTTGCTTCTGTTTACTCCCTGGAAGAGCATCTGTTAAGGTACAGGTGGATAATAAAATAGTTTAATCTGAGGATTTTTGGCCATTTTGACTCTATTTTTATCATTTAATTTCTTAGTTAAAATCTATAAATACGCCTGTATGAGGGTTCTTGGGTTTCATATATAATTCTTTATAAACAAGGAGATAAGATTCTTTAATGAGACTTGCTATAATACACCATCTCATCTACAAGTGTTTTGGGTCAATTAAGAGAGTTCAGTACAGGCTTATTGTCTGTAATTAACATTTGTACCAAATCACTACCATCTGGTTAAATATGAGGAAGGCAGTTTGAGAAATGGTGGTAGTCCAGGAATTAGAAATGGTTACATTTTTTGGTTGACTATATCTCCTGATATTTGCCAAGTGTGGTTTGTGGTCACATGTGAATATACCATAAGGCTTTGGCACATACAGTACCATTTCTGCAGCATGTCTCACACTTAACCAGTAGGATGCAAATTAATTAACCAATAATCCATGACAGGTGTGGGTATAGCTGGATTTTCGCATGGTTGGTGTGGCTTGATCACAAGTGAAAAGCCCAAGTTATTACACAAAGCCAACTGTGGGTAAATCCTGATATACCCACAACCAAGAGTGGATTATTGCTTTTATATAACAACATGGAAGAACTAAAGACAATGCCCAGCAAATTTGATATATTTCTGGACAAATGCATTTTTAGATATCGGGTCATAATAGCCAACTAAAACCATAGTTTTGAAGAATGTTATTCAGTGCTGGACAAGCAGATGGATTCTGGACAGTTTTATAGATGGTAAGAAACTGTGTATTTGTTAGTTGATGAGGTAGATCTAAACAATGTAGTTTTAGTGCTATACAGTGGTGGGTTCTAAAAGGGGTATTTGCTGCAAATTTAGCAAGTCTGTTATAGCATTGTTCAAGTTTTAATTTTACTGATGCCTGAAAGTTAGTAAAAGATTGGAGCATCAAAAAGAAGTAATGGGAGGAGAAGAGTTGTGGCAAGTGTAACTTTAGTTGCATGAGTGATAAAATTTTTGGCTCCTTAATGCACCCCTAGTTTTTGATGAGTTTTTCTTATGCAATTTTGTATATCCAGGTTGAATTTAAGACTATCATCAATTACCATCCTAATATTTTGTTATGAGAAGTGACTTCAGTGGTTGTATTATCAAGAGAGAAGGTTTAAACTTTTGTTTTTTTGTGGGAGTGGGATTTGAGGTCATAGTAGCCACAGAGATTGATGGCATTGTGGGTGGATTAATTTGTTATGGTTTCCTGAGGGATGGAATTTGAGATCCAAGAATATGTTCACTGTATGAAAGTAGTAGAGAAATAGATTAGCAATGGGAAGAAATGGAAGTGAATAAGGGACAAAAGAGTAAAAGATTTCCAAAAAAGATGGAATTGTGTAACTGGACTAACAACACTGGATGGCTGGAAAGTAATGAAATGTTGTGTGTGGAGTCCAGCTGTAAATGATGTCTGATGAATGGAGTAATTAGCTTATGTACACATGCAAAAACATCTGCATATACATTCAGTTATATCAAAGCGGCTTACACCCATACTATCATAGACAATATTACAAAGCTATTGTTTTGATCATCAGTACCTGATACTGTGCCACTATACATGTGTTAAAACATTGAAAAAGCTCCTAGTAATTGAATTCTCCTCCCATCATGATCACTCTTCTTGCATCATTTCAGCCCTCTCCTGTCCCCAATCTACCCTGCTCCTTTCCACCAATCCACCCCCCCCCCAAACTTCCTTGATCTAACAACTCTGTCTGAGTATGAGCCACTCAGTCACGGAACATTGTGTGCCTCCATTTCTCAACATACTGAAAACACACTCTGCTCTTGGCAGAACCCCCCCCACCACCACCACCACACAGGCCTTCTGTGGCCTACATCACAATGTTATCTTGCTGCACCATTACAACAAACTTTCTGCAGTCTTCCTTCTCACCCTTCCCTTTTTGCTGTTCTCATTCTGCCATTGCCAACAGCTTACCCATCCCTTTCCATTGCAATCCCCAACCCTTTCACTCTCTCCTCCCAAAACCCATATTTCTTCAAACCTTCTTCTCCATACCCTATCCTTAAACCCTGACTGCATTTCTAACTGACCCTGCATCTCTCATTATTATACATTGTTGCTCTAACAGTGCTCTGTCCCTTGTAATCTGTTACATAACCCTCTCTTCAGTACAGGTAATTCCACCCTCTCCTTTTTCTGCTCCTTCATATTTCTCTTTTTTTCACTCCAAATAAATGAAACAGACACATTTCTTCTGCTACTTTGTCATACTTCATTACCAAAGCTCTTTTTACTCATTGCATATATTTCTTACCCCATTATAATATCACTTGTACTCATAACCTCCTCTCCATTTTTCCAAAAAGTCACCTTATGTCACTGACATTTATCGTTTAGTTTCAAAGACTCCGAGAAAAATGTTAGCTTAGCTGCACTTGTGGGCCATTTAAGCCTAAACAATTTCCCCTTTGGTGCTCAAATTAACCTATCCTGTTTGACATTAGATTCATCTAACCAATCCCATGGTCAATAATCCTCTATAATATTACCCCTAGTGAGACTAACTGGGATCACACCACATATAATTTGAGAGGACCCAGGCAAGGGATAAAGCATTTAGTTGCTGTATCTATCAATTGTGTGTACATGGACAGACCTGGGGTAAATTTTCTATTACCCATCCACAAAGCCAAGTTGTGCAATGAGCTTTGTTTTATGTGCATGGGGTGTCTGCTCCATTGAAGCATTTCCTCCTGCTTGGTATAACTTTTCCTTTAACTGTTCTGTTGGTGTTGCACAAGAGATTTGGATCTCTGGACCGAGTAGTTATGATGCCATTTGAATTGCTGACATGTAGTTGGTCCATTAGTAATGCATTGGAGGATGCCTTGTATGGTAGATACAGGTCTCAGCATTCTGTAGAATATTTAGTACAGTGACAGAGCTTTGAGGAAATCCATGTAAGACATGTTGTTTAGGCCTTGTATCCTTTTAGTAAGATACCTCAGTGCATCTCTGTACTAACAATCAATCAACTGCAGTTGTTGACAATATCCTAGGCCACTCTTCCTTAAAATTTCCAAATCATAGCCTCCATTGTTCCTCTGAGAAACATTATTATCAAACTAGGCAGTCTTTTCCATCCGATTCGTCATACATCTCTCTAGCTGCCAAACTACTTCCGTCTCTGAGATTCTACAAACATGGCAGCCTTTTTTTATTTTGAATCCAAAGCCAGCTAGACATATGCGTTACTCATCTTCTTGCCTGGTCTAGCACCCTTATGCCCTGTTAATGCTTTCTTTACTTCTGCATTTTGTGTTCTGATTAAGATCAGATTCAAGGCTTACACTTATAATACTGCATTCATAAATGAGTGATTTGGCTGCTATGGGAGGGGTAAGACAGGTGTAAAGAGTAGCTTATAAGGTACAGAAGACTGACAGTCAGTGCATGGCAGACTATTGAGTTGTAAGAAGATCAGATTGTGAAGTACAGTAGGACGGCAGTTAATAGATGCAGATATATTGAATTGAAAGGTACAAAAGCACTGTGAAGTAAATTTGATGCGATCGCTGTATGAGATAGAAGCTATAATTAAGGGGCAAGAGAAAATGTATGTGATGGGTGTTTAGAGAGGATTTGTAGATAAAGGGAAATAGCAAGAAAAGGGTATGTTAAAGAATATCTATAAGAGTTATTTTGTGTGGGTGGTGATTTAAGGTGTTTAGATAATGAGGATTAGTGGGTACTAAGGAGCTGTGTTTTGCCCAGAGGAATGGCATACCATGAGCATGCCTTGTTTTCATCATAGGCTGTTTAAAAGGCTGTGTGTTTGTTGTAGTGTGAGTGGGATAGAGCAGCAGAGCGGCTGACTCAACCAGCACACTGAGTAAATAAAAAAGGACCTCTGCAAAACCAATGCTGCAAGGTGGCAATTGGTTGGCTTCTTGCAGACAGTACCAAATCTCCCTTCTAACCAGCCAATCAGGTCACATTTTTCCTCCCTGCCTTTGCTTCCTGTCAATTTAGTAAAAAAACAAAAATAATAAAAAGGAGAAAAAAAAAAGTATTTTAAACTGTAGCAGACTGCTGCATGCAGCACTACAATGCTCAGGTCTTAGTTTTAAAAAAAGAAACGGCGTTTTTGTATTTAATCTGTAGCAAACGCTTGTTACAAATGTAAAAAAACAGTTGATACAGTTTACACCCTGCATACACTGCATGAAGTGATGCCGCACTCAGCTTTCAGTTAAAAAAAAGTTTTTTTTTTTACTTTTTTAAACTGTAGCAAACTGCTTGGTACATTGTAGTAAACAGTATACCTTAGACCACACATCTACATAGTTCTACAGCTCTCAGATGTGTCTACAAATGCAATACTAGCCTTTAAAAGCCAGTATGCATTAAAGAATGATCAGGATTGTCCGAACATGCCACCCAAAACCTTGCACTCAAAGCAGTCGCCTCCTTTTCCCCACCCAAATTATTCTACTGCCTACTCGGGTCTATATTAGAACACTGAAGTTTCAAAACTTTGAATGTTCTAATAGCAACCCCTATTCAGCGAAAGCTGAAAATATTGAAGCAAGAGGAAAACCAAATTTTTTCCTAGGGAAAGAATTCAGTTGTCCGTTTCTGTTGTTTCAGTATTTTCAGTGCTGTGGAGAAAAGTTACAGGTTGGGTTCACGTAAGTGTGCGATTGAGTGTGGGTTAGGTTAGTTAGGGCTAGGTGTGGGTTAGGTATGTGTGCGATTGTGTTGACATGAGGGTTAGGGCAGGTTAGGTGAGTTAGGGTTACAGCGCGGGTGAGGTGAGTGTGCGATAGTGACAGACCTTAGGGTTAGGGTTTGGGTTAAGGTAAGTGGATAGTTAGTGGTGTGTGTATAGTTTAGTGTAGGGTTAGGTGTAAGATTTTAGGTGTATGTGTGTGGATTGCTGTTTGTTTGGTGTGCTTGTGTTGTGTGTATGTATTTTGGAACAGCAAATTTTTTCCCTAGGAAAAAATTCACTGTTCTGTATGTTTGATGTTTTCAGCTTTCTCTGAATAGGGGCCGATATTAGAACATTCGAAGTTTTGAAACTTTATTGTTCTAATATAAACCCTGCCTACTCCACTTCTCCTGTGTACACATGCAAGTCAGTGACTATCTCTTCTCTCTTATTTTTCTGTTTCCTAGTTTTGTCTGATTATAACTGACCTAATGTACTGCATCCAGTACTGACTTAGTTGATGCAGAGTATACATGTTCATTTCGCAATAAATTGCTTTATTTATCCTTACTCCGTATGTAATGCTGTTAATGTTACCTGAGCATTCTGTATGCTGTATACAGTATGTATTACTGTTACTATTTCTTGTCGAGCTTTTGTTACTGGTCCTTCACTGAAAGGGGCTTGTTTGCCCAGTAGAACTTCCCTGGTAAACAAATGGATATAAACAAATAAATAAATACATAAATAATGAATCCAAATTCACAGTCTTCATTAAATAACATTAAATGAACTAAAATGCATAACTAAACTATAAACTTTAGAAATCCAAATACGAGTCTGTCTACACAACACAATCAATGCCACAAATTAACAAGAATATAATAGTCTTAAAAGTATCTCAAAACTACATTACAAAACCATCCATGAGAAAACTCATAAAAATCTTGTAATATAAGTAACGCCCTTCATAATAGCTAACATACAGTTACCAAATCACAGTGAAATAAATCAGGCACAGCAGTTCAATCTAAAAACAAAAATAACAGCACCAAAAACTAAACACAGTCTTGTTGCCTAAAGCAGAGGAAGTTACATCTGTCAGTCAGCACACTCTGAATTTATTGTACACACACACACACACACACACACACACACACACACACACACACACACACTAAAGATAGAAAGATAGATGTTTGTATATACTGTACATTGACATACCTATATGAGTAGAGTACATGATCAACACTCAGTAATACAACTTAATCAAAGTCCATTTTCTCAAGAAAAACTGTTTTAAAAAAAGGAATGTTTATAAAGTGTGTCCTCCTGCATCCCCATATGTGGGACTACATCCCCTATACTCCTCTAAATTAAATAGGTCAACTCCAAGATAGCACAGTTCCACAGAAGGGGGGAACATTCTCCTATCTCATGTATTCAAAATTCTCACAGAAAGGCCATTTCCCACTGACTCTGAACTTCAGTGAGTTTACTTGCAGCAGAATGCATTCAAACAGAATAACTGAAATTACATTCTACTATTTATGTTATCGCCACCTATTAAGATCAAACAGTTATTGCCTCGAAACCGATTAATAAGTGTGACAAATTTCTTTGTAACTTATAGAAATTAAATCATGAAGAAATCCTAAAAACCCATAAAGGAGGCAAACAAAATAAATGTAGTTTGAAGACAGCAATGACCTCAATTGCTGACAATAATGCATTTCTTAGCAGCAACTTGCTTTTTCTACATCATGATAAAATACATATGCATTTGTCAAGTGTGACTTGAAGCAACCAGTAATATATTTTCAAGAAACCTATTTTCCACAGTTTAAATATAATCATAAAACACAAAATTCTTACAAAGTAACAGCAGTGGTTTGTTTTATGTTTTTCTTCTATCAATCTTACATGATCTTTTGTTCCTCATTGTTAGTTATCTTCCTTCCCCTGTCCTCCAGTGTTTTAAAACATACTTTCCCTTGCATTGTTCAATAAGTTTTCTGGCTAGGTTTGTGCCATATACACCAACACTTAGTCTGACATTACCAGTTTCATAAAGGGATTCCTCATTAGTCTCCTTAGGTAGAAATGCAAGACAATGAGAAATTACTGTAGATTTATTTACTTACAAAAAAGCCAAACTGCAAAACTACAAGTTTGCAGCACAAAGACACACACACACACACACACACACACACACACACACACACACACACACACACACACACACACACACACACGTACATACACACACACATGCACAAACATACACACACATATACATGCACAAACACACACACATATCTAAAACAATACACATACATGTTCCCATCCTACATAAGCATGGCATACCAATACATACACCAATCTTCATCTCCAAAGAAAATGTAAAACTGGGCATTGTAATCATCATCATCAGCAGCAGCAGCATCCCACTTTTTCCCATTTTCTACACGGGATCAAGAAATCATGTTAACTGCTGCTATCCATCTCAATTCAATGTCACACTCCTGCATTCTTCGACACTCATGCCTGGTTGTCACAGATCTTATTTCATACAGTTCATCCGCCTCTTTGCTGGATGTCTTCATTTCCTCTTACCTTCTTCCTGTCTGTCCCAAATCTTCTTCAGCAGATTGTCTTCTGCTTTTTTTTTTGTCCGAACCACCATAATCTGTTCTCTTTGATCTTTTCTGCAATTGGAGATAATTTGGCTTCTGCTCTTATGTCCTCATTTCTTCATCTGCCTTACGGAGTGCACCCTACCACCTTTCTCAAGCACTTCATCTCCATCGCCTATAGCTTCTTCATCTGCCCTGTCTTTACTGCCCAGATTTCTGTACCATACAGTAGTACTGGTCACACCACTGTCTTGTACACCTTATTTTTCAGCTTCTTTGGCATTCTTCTGTCATAGACTATACCTGACACTCTATGTCAGTTGGCTGCAGCCCCTCTGATTCTAGCTTTGACCTCTTCATTCAGACTACCGTTCTCCTCAACTACTCCTCCCAGATACTTGAAGCTGTTTACCTGTTCCACTATCTTCTTTTCCATTTCACTTCTCATCTTCTTCTGATTTTCTCAGTTTGCTGCCATTACCACTGTCTTATCTGTGCTTAGTTTCATCCCATGTGCCTTCAGTTTTGCATTCCATTGCTCTATACTTTGATGGAGTCCTTGCTCTAAGTCTGCCTGTAATGCCACATCATCTCCATACAGCAGCTTTGTTGATCTGTCCCCTCCAACCTGTTTGCTAATGTAGTCCATCACCAGTATGAACAGCAGTGGGCCCAGATCAGAACCCTGGTGTATACCCACTTCCACTGGGAACACCTCAGTGAGGCCGAACACTGTTCGTACATGAGTTATTGCATCCTTGTACATAGCCTGCACTAATTTTACCAATGTTTTTGGGACTTCAAACCATCATAGTACTGGCCAGATCAGCTTTCTTTGGACTTTGTCATATGATTTCTCCATGTCTAGGAAATGCCCGGTTGGACCCTTTCCTCATCTCTAGCCTCTTCTTAACTATCTATCTCACTGCAAACATTGGGTCAGTTGTGCTGCATCCTGATGAATCTGAACTGCTCATCTCCCATCTTACATTCTACTACTCTGTGATAGGAGTTTGATTCCTCTGTACTGCCCACAGTTGTGGATGTCCCCTTTGAGTTTGTACACTGGCATGAGTATGCTTATTCACCAGCCATCTGGGATATGCCTTTCTCTCCACACTGCCTTGAATACCCGCAGGAGCCACTTCCCCCCTCTCACCCAGCATCGTTATCATACCTGCTGTGACCTCATCTGAGCCCGGTGCTTTCCCTGACTTGAATTTCCTTACTGCTGTTCTTACTTCTTCTAGGGTAGGCTCCTTTTTCTCTCTTATTGTAGCCTTGGGCGTTTAGCTTCTGTGGGGTTTTCTTCATTTAGATGCTGCTGGAAATACTCCTTCCATCTGCCTTTGGTGTCCTCTGGGCTGGTGAGCAGGTTATTGCTGGCATCCCTTATGATGGGTGTCTGACTATTTTCTTTATCTTTCTGTCTTTGCCTGATAAAGTTTCTTTGTGCCACCTACTGAGTCACTTACCAGGAGTTGGTAGAGTGCCTCTGATGCCCTATTCTTTGTACTGCAAATACTTTCTTAGCTTCTTTGTTAGCCAATCAGTATTCCTTCCTAGCCTGGCCGGTCTTTTCTATCTCTCACATTTTCCTGCACTCCTTCTTTCTTTTGATGATGTCCTGGACTTCTGCATTCTACCATCAGCTTTCCTTATGTGCCTTATTTCCATACCTGACTTGGCCACATATCTCTTTTGTAGTCCTCACACATGCTGTTTTGAGGTGCTGCCATTCTTCTTCAACTCCACCTACTTCCTCCACTTCTTGGGGTGCTAGACCCCTGAGTAATTCCTTGAATTGTTGTATTATCTCACCAGTCAATTTCCAGGTCTTCAGCCTGGTCTCTGTTGAGCTTAGAGCCTTCTCTGACCACTGCTTGCAACTGATTGTGACAGCCAGTGGTTTATGCTGTACCTGTGGGCTGACTGTTTCACTGGGGATGATTTTGCAATCATCGATTCTTCCCCATTGCCGTTTCCTTACTAGGAGGAAGCCTACCTGAGTTGCATGATGGCCACTCTATTATGTGATCTTGTGACTGTCCCTTTTTCTGAACTGTGTGTTGGCTGCTATTAAGCCATTTGCCAGACAGAATCAAGTCACCCATTATCAACACCAATTCGTGTTGTCCTGCTTTTTCTAGTAGGTCCTGCAACTGCTGTGTGAATGTACTCTTTTCCTCGCTATCACAACCCTGCTGTAGGGCACAGGCTGAGATTATGAATACTGCCCTATCATTTCACCGGAGTCTGATTACCATGAGTCTGTCACTAATTCTGATGATATCCCTCACTGCCTTCTGAAGCCTCTCTCTCACCACAATTCCCACACCATTCTAGCCTGCCCCCTCTCCTGAGTAGTAGACTATGGATCCCATCTATGTTCTAAGTCAATTTAATAAAAAAGCAATTGCATTCTATGTTGTTTTCAATAACACAAATGTACTTGTGTTATTTTCTTTGGCTATTTCTGTCTACCCCTAATGTTCTTTATAAATATAAAATTATTACAAAATCATTATAAAATAATATCGTCACTGTACGTGGAATGTTTGGGGTTCCTTTAGTAGCACTTATGTTCGATCAGCATAAAGCAGTGGAAAACCACAGCATTACTAACTGCTCAGATATCTGTCAAACTTTTGTTTTTGTAGTGAAAGTTAATGTTAGTGGTGAAATTGCTACTAAAATGTGTAGAGCCTCATTAGATAATTCATCATATGTCTTTGAGTGTTAGCGGTTCTGGCATTCTGTCTTATCAGAAACCTTAACCCTGGATTCTGAGGGTCAGCCAAGTCATGAAATGTGGCAGTTGCCTTCATAATCTAAGTTTTTTTTTTTTTTTGTTAATTCAGACATGTTTGCTTTAGTGTTAATTTAGATTTGAGGTAAAACATCTGGTGTATCTAAAGATTTAAATCATATGGTGAGGATTTGCTGTGGATGGAATTCAGTAGCGCTCTGACTGCTGTTTTATAGCACTTCGAAAGATTAAAACTTGACAGTGCCAAAAAGTTATACAACTGTATTTACTTCCCTTGAGCAGGACAAGAAAATGCATCCCCTAAGAACTTAAGCAAGCTCGATAGAATGGAAGGGAAATAGTTATGTGTCACCCCTCAACAGAAAGGTTGCAGGCCTGAAAGAAGGTGGGTTTGTATACCTTCACAACACTACACTCTCCAAAGTCTTCATAAGACTTAGAATGAGATTAATAATGGAAAAAAAAAACATGCTTTTGCCAGATAAAATTTATGCAGGTTTGGTTATCTATGCAAAATTCTTAATCTCACTTTTGGGTGTAAATTACATTACAAACTCCACTGTCAGTTAAATCAATCCACCAAAATACTGTAGTAATATTTTTACCAGCTGAGCAATAAGACCGAGCTCTTTCTCGCCTAAGCCTCTCCTCAGTGCAGCAGTTTATCTGAAACTGTATAAGTTACAGCTGGGAGCATTCAGATTAGTAATATGTGTGAAATTAGCAGTCGTTGTCCTGACAGATGTTATAGCAAATAACAGTACTAGCTATTGTAAAAAAGCATACCGAATCAAAATTTTGGGTAGAAGGAAACTGCCTACTTGGCCCAATTGGTATCTGTAGTTAGGCCACCATAGTTTTGTATTAGGAGTCTGATCCAGGATTAATTTCACTGACTGTACTAGTCTGCATATATTACTGCCCCTTTCTATCCATAAAATACTGATGTGTCAAGGAAGAGTTCGGCTATGCAGAGATACACGGGGAGTGGCATCCATACTGCACACTGTTTGCAGGGTAAGGATGTCAGTTGGAAGAAATAAATAAGTTGCAACTCATGCAGCGCTGTTTGCTGTTAGAAAGAGAGGTAAAAGGAATAAAAAATAGAGTTATGGGTCATACACCTAGCACACATTCAATGATTTCAGAATGCAGCATCTCACTGATTACTAAATAAGCTACAACGCTTTGTCCCCACTGTCATGCACCTTCTTCGAGGTTAGTGAGGGAGGGGTAGGTCCAACAGCATCCTAGTGCAGTGAGAAATAAGTCAGCATGCACTGTATTAATGTTTGCTGCAGTCTGGGAAGAGTACATTTCCTCAACTCATTTTAGTGTGATGACTGAAAAATGTTTTCTGATTCTGATCACAAAAAAAAAAAAAATCTGACAGTTGAACAGAAGGTTCCTAATTAACACTGCGATTTGTTTCAATTTTAAGAGCAATGACATTGAGTAAGATCTAATTTTAGTCCCTGAAGCATAGAAAATGAAGTAATGAGTACATTTACTGAAGAACTCTGTTGCCAAGTACAGAATTACTGCTTTTACAGAGGTGATGTAATGTGTATCACTGAGCATGTGCAGACTATAATTTAAAACGAATCTGTTTGGACTGAGGATATTACATCATTAAGAAGCTAGATTTCTGTCAGAATGCCATTTCATATGCTGTTTGTTGTACTGCTGTTTGCATGATCATTAAGTGACTACACACAAAAAGTAAATTTTTAACTATTATATTTCTCTAGATGAATTTGTTAAATGATGACGATAAATTTAAATGTAAGGTAGTAAGGAAGGAAATTTCTTGGAACTATCGATCTCTCTCTATATATATATGTGTATGTGTGTGTGTGTATATATATATATATATATATATATATATATATATA